>NC_047517.1:25641706-25884053 GCF_902827115.2 Pseudochaenichthys georgianus | reverse complement strand
GTGTGTGTGTGTGTGTGTGTGTGTGTGTGTGTGTGTGTGTGTGTGTGTGTGTGTGTGTGTGTGTGTGTGTGTGTGTGTGTGTGTGTGTGTGTGTGTGTTTGTGTGTGTGTGTGTGTGTGTGTGTGTATTTGTCTGCCTGTGTAAAGCTGAGGCTCGCCGGAGCACTGAGGCGAAACTTGGCCCCAGTCAGGCCAGTGCGCAGAGGGCAGAGACCAAAAAGCCTCCAGCCGTGCTTTCTCCCTCCCTCTCTCTCTCTCTCTCTCTCTCTCTCTCTCTCTCTCTCTCTCTCTCTCTCTCTCTCTCTCTCTCTCTCTCTCTCTCTCTCTCTCTCTCTCAATCTCTCTCAATCTCTCCCTCTTCCTCTGGGATTTGGAAATAGGTAGCCCAGAAGATGTAACATGTATTTATGTTGTACATAACACTCAGGTTTCTTTTTTATTGCGCTTTTGCAAATGCTCATGCAGTACATTTTACGTATTTTTCAGTGGCTGGTCAAAATAAAATCATCAGCTTTTTGGAGGATTTTATACTTTATAAGATTTGAAAAATGGATCCTTTAGGTATAACATACAGGTATCGGCAGAACAGTGTAATTTGTTTGTCCTTCTTTGCTCCTGACGAACAAAACGTCATCATACCTACGGCCTCTAGAGGGCTTTGTCACTCGAACATAAACAAAGTATTTCTGAGCATTTCCTGAAACAAACTGCTGCTTCTTTGAAGAACACAATACTTTCTTTTGCATTTTCTCAGTGATTCTCAGAGATGTCCTCCCTCTGCGTTGCCTTCTTATCTTCCTCCTCCCTCTGTAAGTAGCCTGAAGAGGAAAACCAGCATGCAGCCACTGGTTAAGCATTTTCCTGCTGGATTTGAAATCAGATTATACTGTATATTGGCCGACTCAATTGACTTAATGGAAATGTGACTAGAAGAAGGCGGCAGACACCCTATCCGTTTTTACGAGTGCGCTTAAGACCTTCCTTTTTGATAAAAGCTTATAGTTTTGCTGATATAGGCTTAGTTTGTCGGGGGACATCTTACTTCTTCCTTCTCTCTGTCTATACCTGTGTACTCTCATGTTCCGATTACCAAATGTCTTTCTTTTTGGTGTCTATATACGCCGGGATCCGGAGTCATGGATGATCCTGCGGTCCTGTGTCCTGGATCGCGAGCCCTGGATCTTGAGTCGTGGCTGTGGTCCTGGATCATCGGTCCTGGGCGGATATCCTCGTGGATTCATCTTCCTATTATACACACATGCATTTCCAAATATTTGGACTACCTATGTTGCAAATGTATTATCTTTTCAATTTACACACGGCATCTATTGCACGTCTGTCCGTCCTGGGAGAGGGATCCCTCCTCTGTTGCTCTCCCTGAGGTTTCTCCCATTTTTCCCTTTAAACTGGGTTTTCTTTGGAAGTTTTTCCTTGTACGATGTGAGGGTCTTAGACAGAGGGTGTCGTATTGTCATACTGATATTTTGTACAAACTGTGAAGTCCACTGAGACAAATTTAACATTTGTGATATTGGGCTATATAAATAAACATTGATTGATTGATTGATTGAAGTGACTAGATCCTATTAATAAAGAAATAAAAGAGACTGAGGAAAGCAGAAAACGGGTGACTTTGCCCCCAAGGCTGTGGCCCCACCAGTGGGACTAGAAGGCTAATCTGCCATGCAAATTAAATCCTGCCTATACACTGGCCCCTTTAATGTCCTCCATTACACATATTTTATATGTTGTGGTCTGTTATTGCAAACGGAAAGCAGTCAGGGACTTGAGACTGGTATGGGAGAGATTACTGGGGAAGATAGCATTTGCTTCCTCTCTTATCCCAGGAGAGTGATTTTTGCCCCGGAGGGACAAGCAATGGGGATATTCCAAGATATTCTTCAGATTGGGACTGACACTCATTTGGTGTCCCCTTTTTTTCACCTCTTAAAGAGTCTTCTTGAGTTCCAGGCAGGATTATGATGCCGAGAGGTTTATTCAGTGAGAGTGGCAGTATTTGGGCCATAACAGAGCTTACATCACTGTTTTCTCTTTTGTCTTAACGAGGTTGTACTTTGCTTCATTCCTTGGAAGTCTACCTCTCACACTCTGTTCCTGCCGGGCTGTCAAAAGTAGCTGTAAAAATACACACGTCACATACACTAATCCGATTTGCAAAGGATCATGACAAGGATTATGCTCTACATACAGTAGCCGTAAAGCTGTGAAACTTTCAGTGTTCTGGCTGTGTTTTCCAGCAGCATGGTTCACCTTCCTCTGTGTCTAGTTCGCAGGGTAGAACTCTTGCATAAGCAGCTTTTAAGGCATTTACTTTGAATAATCGCCACAAATGAGTAGATGAAATACTGACTCAAGTGTTTGTTTGTGCTTTGGCAATTGGTGGTAAAGTCTGCTTTCTTGGCTGGAAACAGTCTTATTTGATACCACACATTTCCTCTGTGTCAAGCACTCCGTAAAAACAGATAACCTTAACCCTAACCCAAAAGATAACAAAAACAACTGCTACTTTAATATAAAACAACAATTCGTTGTAAATGCATAAATGCATGTACACATTATCCCCCAAAAACCTATGTTCCAAAATAAATGCATGTGTCCTTACAGATTATAGAGGGGCTCTATTCTGTCCAATCACAACCAAGAAAAACAACCTTCTCAAACTAACGCTCTTCAGCCTATTATGAGTGTTTGACTGTTTGACCAATCACTACAAGAGAAACTGCTGCTGCAGGATAAACATAAACTAAATATAGAATATATCCTGTGTCTTTGATATCAACATCCTGCCAAATAAAAAAGAATATCCACCTTTCAAACAAAGGTATGCCTGGGAGTGTGGACCTCATTTCAAGCACAATTAACTTGAAATGGAGTGCTGCAAGATCAATAGTCCCCAGTTGATCCAGAGGGAGCTGTCAGTCTATGGAAATGGCACACATATGGTAATATCCCCAGCTTAACAACAACTTAGAGGATTTACTGTTGCTGTTTTCAGACCCACATGAATAACAAACAGTGGGCCACCCCCTGGGAACCATTTTGTTTTATCCCAGCTTCAATTAATCTTAAAGGAGGAGGATACCATTCGGGGGAAATGGCAGGGGGGATATGAAGAGGGCGTTTGTAGATGTGAAAGGTATACTGCTAATTATGAAAATTACAAATAGATGATCCTCTCATGCAAATTCAATGATGTGTGTGTGTTCCTCACCTAACTAGCTGTTCATCATCTGGTTTTCTCTCCCTCTGTTACACACACACCTACAGATTAAGTGTGTTTGCACTTTCATTTTCTAATCAGGACACTTTTGTCTCAGTGAGAGCTGCTATTGACAGGCCTGCAGACATTAGTAGGATTATATGAAGTATTACACTGATGAGTGTGATGAGATCTCAGGAGATGTGTATGGATTTCACCTCCTGCTGACTGCACTGCTCTCCTCTTAGCCTCAAGGCCAGAAACCTGTGGCATAAAAAGACTCAAAGAAAATAAATGAGTGTGAGGATATCTGCCAAGCATGGTATTTATTCGCTCCAGTGTGATGTCATTAAGTCAGATTCATTTAGCAGAGTCAGGTGCGGACAGCCAGCATGTATAGACAGTGTGGTGTCACCCCGAGAGAGCGCTGAGACTTGGGTCAATTCAAAATTGATTTACCTCAACTCTGCGATTGATGAAGTCCGTTCAGGTTAAACTGCAGACTTCTCGATTGAACATGCACTTTGGGGGAGTCGCTATTGGAATTGACTTCTGTGTGTCGCCCTCAGCTCAAGCCAGGTGGGAAATTGATTTACAAAGCACAGTATGAAGGGGGGGGGATGGATGACCTCTGTGACAGTACAGTCTGTGTCTGCCTTTCATAACTCCAGCTGGAGAAAGTCAGTTGATTGAAATGAAAACGAGACTCAAAAAACATATTACTTTTTTCATACTCTTGTTATTTTGCAGTAGGTTGGGTCTTCTTGAAAACTAGAGAAATGGCACCATTCAAAACATGACCGGGGAAGCCCTGATACTGGCAAATCCCAACATGGTGGGGCAGCCGGAGGTATTTAAAACACTCCCTGTGAGACACATGACAGGCACAGAGGCAATTCCCTGTCTTGTTTCCCAGGGAGTGTGTTAAACTACATTTAAATTGCTACTATGATTCCGTCACTTGCCTCTGATGAAGGAGAAGTGATGTTGGTAAAGAAATGAAAAAAATATCAGCCCGGGGCCTGTGGCTCTTCCTGACTTCCAGCTTTTATCATGTAAATAAGGCGACTGGGACTGGGTTAGGGGGACAATTCCCCAGCCGCCACTTGAGCCAAATACAACTTTCCTGCGCTTAAGGCCTACAATGAGGAATGTATTTGGAGGCCTCAGTTTTAATTTAACTAGAGTGGCAGCTGAAGGGACACCAGGGACTTCCTCTCATGACTGCCACGATCGCTCGGGTGGAAGGAGGGGAACCTGGTGCCGTACATTTCAATGTGCAAGATCTCTTCCAAGGCTCCATCAGTGGCAGTGTGTGTGTGTGTGTGTGTGTCTTTATGTGTGTGTTTGTGTTTTGCAGTTGCACTCACTCTGCAACACCTCTTTGGTTTCCCAGGGAGGAAACACGCTTCTTGCTCCACTGTAACATTGGATTCATTAAGATCTGAAACAGCACATCAGTTCGCTTATTATGTCTTAAAAATCCTCCCAGCGTCCCAAAGAGCAAGGGGGAAAAATCCACCAACGAGGCACTGCCTTGAAATTGACAGCTGTTAGTGTGCTGTGCCATCTGGTGCATTTGCCAGGGAACAGAAAAGGGTTAATATTCTATGATGTGTGGTAGCAGTGGCACAGCCTCTTTTGCACAGCCAGAGTGAAATAGCGGGTGCCAGGAGTCTGTGCACCCGATGGAGAGAAACCCTCAGCATTAGCATGGCACCATATCAACCAATGTGGCTAATTTAATGGGTCAAATACGGTTGGGATGGTGCCAAAATAACAGACGTACCAGCACAATCTCTAACGGGGTGGAGAATCAGAAAGAAGAGAACAGCTCCCTTTGCCATTATGCAGCTTTTAATCATAATTCTCCACAGATAAAACACAGATATTTTGTTTTCCTTTTTTTATTTAAGTTAACCCCATTTGGGAAATCTGTGTTCATCTTTTGTCTATTTGTGTCCCTGTGCATGTGTGTGCAAGTATGTGTTTGGCTGTGTCGGGAACTGTCATTATTCATTGACCACAGATGTAAATGGATCTAAACAATGGGACGCGCGTGCTGCGAGTAGCGATCGCCCCTGGAGAGGACAGGACCCGCTGAAATTAATAGGCCTCCCGTGGCTAAATAAGCAATGGCAAAATAAACCTAAATGTCCCCCGATCGCATGAGAGACAGGGCCCAAGAATCAGAACAGCAGGTAGTTATTATTTGAATGGCTGGAGATGGACATATTGCAGACCCAAGATGCCACATCAAAACATCACACTGTGCTGGACTTGAATCATTATTTGTGCGTTTGAGTGTGGTAAAAAAAGACGTATTTGCTGCACAACATTTACTGCTGTTTTTGCTTTTAAATATCACAATTATTTATTTCTCAGAATATAAGCCTTTCAGTGAAAAGGCAAAGCTTTATTTGATCATACATCATTGTTTGAGTATTTCAGGAAGAGGGGAGAGAGGCAAATCAAGAAACATCAACCGTTAAAACGTATTTTTATTAGAAAATACCACATATGTGCACTCATGTGCCGAGAGCTCTAATGATTGAAAAAACGCTTAAAAAATATGGGTATAAATATGCTCCTTAGCTGGAAGACACACTCCTTCGAGCTATCGGCTCATTTCTAATTCTGAGTGCCGGTTCACAAAATGGTCCAACATTTAAAGCGACTGGCAGGGGGTAAATTAGTGCTCCGAGATGAATTATCATACAATTAAGGAGCCCAGAATGTGCCAAAATACACAATATGGAGGAAAGACCTACTTTTCCTCTAATTCATCAGAGACAGTGTCCTCTTTTAAAGAGACAGACACTTACTTTTCTACCCCATTTAAAACAATGCTCAGTTGCTATTCTTTCTGAAAATCCATCTAGTAAATGCTGGGATTTAAGGTGTTTGATTGAAAAAGACACAATAATTCACGTGAATATAATAACTCACTGATTCTCACTGAATTTAAAGTACCAGCTTTGCATTCATCATAACCTGTGTTCCTCCTACTGTTGCTCTCCCTCTTTTCTTCTGTGTGGCGATAAAGGTGGCTGAGCTGTGTGGAGTGATGGGACTGCTGAGGTGGTCAATAATCTATTACGGCACAGAGCCCTCAGCAGAGTGACAAATGTCTATCAGAGAAATAGGCCCAGAGAGGTCAGAGCAGGACTTCTGACCCCGGCCCCCCTCTCAGCCGCCGCTCCCTGGCTGACTCAGACTGCAGTGGCAGGCGTCTGATTCTGTGTCCACCCACCTTTATCAAAACATACCAACGCGCAGACTTTCAAAAACGAATTTACCATTGCAGTGATGTCAGTAAACCGCCACATCCAACTCATCATCGCCTCACGGTTCAACAAATCTTGCAATCTCGTTGAGTGCCATGTAAAATGAGGCTTTCAAATTCATGAACCCGTTTGCTCTCTTTCTTGGAACGATGGACTTGAATCATCTTCATATTACAAACATCTATCTCGGGAGAAATAAGAAAATGTTTCCCAGTGAGGAACTATCTTAACTTTAACCTGTCATACAGGAATAGGTTAAGAATCAGATTGGAAGCATGAGCAACCTGAGGCACCAGTGTTTTTCAGTCTGCTGGACATGACGGCATAGATTTGGTTGGTAATACATTTGGACACAGATTGCTATTTAGAAATTAGCATCCATGGTTATGGTCAGGTTTTTATGTCATACATCATTCATGGTTCTAAAAATCTAAATGAGCCTTTATTCAGATTTTTCAGTATCACACACCTTATCCAGGTCATGTGATCACTGTCTGTAATGTTTGTAATTGCAATATCAATTCAAGTTATTGGTCAGTAAAACGTATTTTTTCATGAGAAACGATTAAATGTAGTACTGAAATGAGGGTATAATCTGACTTTGATAATAAAGAGCATACATTGTATTGTAGCTACAGTCCATCATCAGATTGAGAAGCTAAATCCATCAGTGGTAAACACAGCAGAGTTCAGACAGCTGATAACCTACAACATAAATACTATTATGAAAGGTATACAGAGATACAAACAGTCATTTCTCTCGTCTCATTTTCCGTGTAAACGTATAATATCCTGATTAACATCAAAGCTGAGATAAGAGTCTAAAGCAGGATACTAAAGTGCATGTTAATGTAAATCCACTAAGTGATAACATTGAAAGTTCCATGACGATAAAATCATAATCCATAGGTAAATGTCTTCACAGTTCAATATTTGGAAGTCAATAGATGTACAGTATGTTTGAGTACTAATCTCCTGCCTCCTGCACATTTATACGCAATATACTAATATGAAATCTATAAAAGTGTTTGGAATGTGTAATATTTTGTAGGCTTTTTAAAGTAAAACATGAAGGCACATTCCCACATAGTGTTATCATATTGCATTTAGAGACAGCGCCAGGATGTGTGAGTTAGCAACGTGAGATTCTGGGGATTAATTTGCTGCTGAGTATATAAAAAGAGAGTCACCCTGAGAGGAGTCAGTGGTCTTTGTGTATTGGAATTCCTGCTTCCATGTTATAATGATAGGAATAGGCGTAGGCCATTTAAGTATCAAATCAATAGCAAATTAAATTTTTTAGCAGTGCAAGCTACACTCACGATCACCTGTAATTATCCTTGACAGTCTCTGGTTACGCTGCTCTCGTGTCACTTTGCCCCCAACACACACCGCTTACACCTACTCACAAGAGTTGCTGATTATAATTCATATCTAATTAAAAGGATCACATTTCTATTATTGTTTTTTTTCAGGTGGTGATCAGCATATTTCATAGGCTATCCGTTCTCTGTGTATTACATTACATTTCTTTTGGCTGACGCTTTTATCCAAAGCGACTTATGTGCAAAAACCAAAAAGATTAAAACTTCTAACATCAAGGAAACTGCAGATGTATTTACTTTGAGCAAGTCATACCATTGTAAGTGCTGGTTAAATAGTTACAGGGCATGAATTAACTTTTTAAGTGCCTTTTATCCTTAAGAAGTGAATTGCCAAGGTACAATCGAAACAGTTTTGTATATGTTCTTTATGGGACAATGTATTCAAAACAATACCTGGACACCTGAAGTAGGTTAAGCAGAAACAGATGCACCTAGCCTGGTGGTGTGGTTTTTAAAATGGGCTGGGACCTGATTTAGATAAAAACACGATGACCCACAGGCGCTCTTATAATGAATAGTGTGTCCTCCTCCGAGCCTTTCGTTTTCCTCCAGCTTACTACATTTGTCATCTTCATATGAATAAACAGGCCTATTTAATCTCTCTGTCCTTTCATGGGATTTTATGGCACATATACGCTAGCAGCGGGCTATGTGTAGCCTACAAACATGCTTGTTTTGGCCTGTTTCCAATGAATGGTTATCAACAGAATCTCCATTGCAAATGAATTGCTAAGAGATGCAGCACCGATCCGTCATTCTCTGAATTTATGTGGAAACTTGTGACAGTGTTTGGAATTAGATCAGACCTCTACACGTGATCGGGAACATAGTTTGTGTTACATAAACAGCTGTAGCTTGAGCTTTAAAAGCCCTTCTCCTAAGAGAAGTAGGCAGATGTGTTGAAGCTGACCTATACTCTTGTGTACTCCCCCTACTCACTGCTGAAACACGTCTACTGTTGATCAAGTGGAAATTAACTGCACCTGAATGACAAGCCAAGCTGGGAATCCGCACATTTGCTCTGCCTTTTTTAATAGACTTACACCTCATTTGGCCTCTAAAGCCTGTGAAACCTCCCATGGGATGGCCCAAGGCGAACGCACGCACACACGCACGCACGCACGCGCACACACACACAAAAATGCACATACAGAAATCCAGAAGGAGTTTGTACGCCGCAGGGATAGACTTATGTGGAGAGAGAAAACTAAGGATACATGTAAAAAGGGAAAACGGAAAGAAGATGGGGAAGAGAGAGAAGAACAGAAATGGAGACAGGGACAGACAAAGAGACAATGGTGGATAAAGGAGAAAACACAGATGAGCTTGTGCTGTCTGTGTCAGGCGGGCGACAAAGCCTGATTAGGCCATCGCTGCGCAGTAAGGGAGGGAGTGAGGGCGAAACAATGCAGCCTGCTTCCCCTTCATAACAACAGACCTTCCTGTCTGACCCCCTAACCTCTGTCACGGGCAATACGTGTCACAGCCGCGACGACACCCTGTCAGAACCCCCCCCACCACCGCCCACCTACCCCTCCCTCCAACCAAGTCCGTCAGTCCAACCTTGTCAGTTGATGAACCCCAAATTATTCACTTTTTGAACAGCAGTGGTGAAATACAGAGATCTAATGTTTATGATTGTTTACTTTTCTATAGTGCAATGTTGCTCCATAGTATTGGTAGAGAGGAAGAGGTCATTAGTTGTGATTAAACCCTCAACCTGTCTTGGGGTGTTACATGGTGTGGAACTATCGTGAACTTTGACTGGCGCTGGAAAGAAATATGTAATGTTTGTATTTCTTTTGTATTTGATTCAGTTTTTATGTTTAGTTTTCCAGAAACAACTGATAGTAACATTTTTAGAGTTGAAATGAAATACCAGCTGTTTTGTTAATCAGTTTAACATTAGAGCGTTAGAAGTCTAGCAAACTCTCATTTTATAATCCCAAATGTAAACATGTTAAATTATCGTAAATGTAATACATTTAGAGACATCACATTTATTAGGAAATTGTGATTCAGCTGTACATTATCATTGGTTTAGATAAAACACTAATGCTCGCTTATTACCATCGTTTTGTTTTGTATTCTATTTGTGTAGTTTGATGTATTTCAAGCAGATGGTAACTGCAGAGTTAAAAAGGGAAAAACTGCAAAATGGCAATCCCTCTATCAGAAGTTAACAGTTAACGATTGAAGCGATTCTCCAGTTAAACCAGATCTAATTAGTTTTTGCCAATTTCCCCCCTCTCGTACCCCTAAACACTCCATCTGCTGTGTTGGAGCTTCTGATAGTGAACTCCACTTCGAGGAAGACGGGCCTCCGTAAATCTCTCTCTCTCTCTCTCTCTCTCTCTCTTTTTTCTTTTGAACAGGCTGGTTTGAAGTCATCTTCTGTCTGTTGAAGGGGGGTTATTGTCTACATATTAAGTGAGGTTCTGTAAGGGTTTCAGCAGCATCTTGACTCCCCTAAGCTGAGGAGCAGCTGAGGTTAAGTGGTCTCCTCGCTCATGGCACCCATCTTCTTCTTCACCGTGACAGCTGGGGACCAGACCGTTGCCATAGATACTCTCTCCACCCCTTAGTTCACTGCTCATTTGAAGTTAACACACATAAACATATAGGCCTTCATACATTTAACACACTTTTAACAGGATCAGTTAGTAGTAATCTTTGATCTTTTTATGGTCCTTTGATCCGTTTCACCTGTTCTCTTTATATTCTCTTCACCATGCAACTAAACTTAAAGAGTGAACACTGAGCAACATGAATACTGAATTTGAAAGCAGAAAACTCTTTTCTTTTCATGCACTCTAACGTTTAATTGTTATCTATCAGAACTGATTATGAGAAATGGAAAGTCAGTTTTTGGAACAGTAAAAATAGATTTCAGTCACTGTACATGACTGCCTTTCTGTTTGTTTTGCTCAAATCGCAGAACTTTTGGTGGAAGAATTCCAAGAGATAAACCAGTGATCAGGAAAATAATTTCATATATTATTTTCCAATAACACACTCCACAGGACAACTTCTTGTGTGCCAGGCAACAAAAGACACAGGTCTTGTTCACTGATTGAATGGACTGGAATTGGCTTTGCGTGCTGTAACTTCCCCTAAATGATAAATTCTACTGAATAATATGGGATCATTTTCTTTCCAAAGCCAGCCTTATTTATGATCTTCTTTAAATATACCAAGTGTATGTAATAACTTTAGAGTTTAAAAGATGATACATATATGAGGGTTACAAAATTATCCAGGATGTCACCACGGAACCTTAAATAACAGACCAGAATTGTCAAAAAGTTATTAAAATAAAACTGTTACAACACAGGTGTGCTAGTTTGCTTCAACACATTTACCACATACATGACTTATTAGGCTTTTCTTGCAGTGACTTTAATTAGACTTTATGTTTCTATATGTATTAATATATATGTGTACATGGGTGGATGCTTTATTTAGGGCAGTGGTTCTCAATTGGTGGGTCGTGACCCAAAAGTGGGTGGCGGACCCGTTTCAAGTGGGTCGCAGATGTGTGAAAAATGTTGTATTTATTTATTTTTTGGGGGAAAAAAGTCAAACTTTTATTTTGAAGGCCCGATTTTCTAACGCTGTGCATGCAGTAGGCGTTGGACTGGAAGTACCGGAGACCATAAACGGTTTTGAAAACTTCTGTCACGTAGTGATCATCTTCTCAATAAAACATCTTTGCTGATGTCTTCTGGCCTTTGATCAGAATCAAGATTGTTGCCGAAAGTCCCCACGGAAAATAACTTTGCGGTAGAACTACACTTTATACATCCATGGGTACAACTTCAGATAAAAATGAACACATAATGAAATATGACCCCCAGTTTGATGATTGACAGGTCACAGAACAATGGGGGCTATCTACCCTTACCCACAATTTAAAGTAATTCACACAGACCAGAGGCGGCGCTAGGGGGTGGCTACTTGGGCTCAAGCCCCGGATGTTTTCTGAAAAGCCCCGGATGTTTCACTTAAAAAAAAAAAAAAAAAATTAAATCTTTTTTTTTTTTTTTAAATGTCTCGGGAGTAATATGCAGTACCATACAATATATTGTTCAAATATAGCATGATATGTCCCCTTTAAGGTATTATTAAGGTAGGGTTAATGTTGCTCTCAAAGTGCACCAGATTGATGCTTTTAACTTCAATATTTAAAAAAAAATCATGCTCCCCCGGACCCCCCTAGAGGAGGCGACGACCCCCCTAAAGGATGTTTGGTCCACCTCCCACTTGTAAAAAAAATAGCACTTTACCCCTGCACCCCCCCCCCCCCCCAACAACTCCTGGGCTAAGCCCCGGATCTCCTACAATCCTAAATCCGCCTCTGACACAGACTATCTCCTCTTTGCTCTTCTCTCTATGAGGAGCAGCAAGCTGTCAGAACAAAGTGAAAAACAAACAATGGCATAAAATATTATTAATATGTCGGGTGGTAATAGATTTATTTATTTTCTTCTCAGAGTACCAGAATGGGTAGTTTATATGTTAGTATTTCAAAAAATCTCCTGGGGGAGAATCCCCCCGGACCCCCCTTGTGGGGTTGGGTTTTCAGCATGTGGGCCTTTTTATGTTATACAGTTCAGCTTTGATTCCATCATCTCATTAAACCTTATTTAAAAGCATACTTTAGTTCTGTGAAGGGATATAAGGGATATATGCACTGTACTTCACTTTAATTAATAATGTATGCTGAAAAGAGTATATTTTACTGCACGATTTTTTGTTGAATAGATTTCAGTGGTTCAAAGTTTCGGGTTGCGATCTATTGACTAAGGAAAAAGTGGGTCCCGAGGCCTGACCAGTTGAGAACCACTGATTTAGGGGACAATAGAGCACATGTTTGTTTCCTTTCATTAAGAAATGTATGGGGAACAAAATGGCCTCACTGGGTATTATGAGCATCATTTATCATTATATGTTATAAATAACTGTTGTTGTAATTATTGACACATTTAGCTCACAGCCTCATATGTGCATGCTGACTTAATCCAAAGAGAAAACAAAGACAATCTATATTTAAAAAAAGAAAAAACTTAAAATGGACCCTACTGAAGCAATTTTGAATACTTTGCCCAGTCTGTCAGTGGACATGCAGTCAATAGACTTTACAGGTGATTAGTTGAGTTAAAATCAAGGCAACGTTTGAAGATAGGTATGGTCTGAGAAAGGTTGCTGAAAGTGTTGGGCACTGCGGCTGGCAAATTGTTTAGTGAAGTGAGAAGTAGGGTCATTCTCTCACTTCTGCATTGACTTCACTTTTTGACCACGGAAGTTGTCGTTTGGGCTGGTGTTATTCAACCTGATCTCACCAGAATGCGTGACTCCACCACGACTCCTTAACACCACAATGCGTGGTGGAGTCACGAACTTTGTTACATTTGCGTGTCGGCACCACGCAAACAACCCCAATGTAAAGTGAATGAGGCTCCTTTGTCGTGGTGCACACACGCATTTCTACAACGTGCATTGTGTGTAATGCAACTGTTAATTTTATTAAATTAGTTTGTTTTTAAGGAAGGCCAGAGCTTCAGCTGTGTCAAATAGATTGTTCCCTTTAGTTAACGTTATTTAAAAGATAATGATCATGTCTTGTATTACGAGCGTCCATTCCCATTGGATAACGGAGAATTTTACACCCGGAAGTAAGTAGCCTATTCTCCTTACTGTCGATTGATTTTACAGTGATATCTGCACTACTCATCGACTAAAAAACACCAAATTGTCCTTTTTAATTACACAACATTGATTGGTTTGAATTGTGTGCAATGCTTTTGTATTTTCCCCCTTCGATTCGGAGAAACAAATATTTTTTCGGAGTTTTTGGACGGCAGAAGACACTACACTACCCAGAATCCTCAGCTATCGTTTGGGACTACACCATGAACCCCGTGATCAGTCCTCAAGTTCTTTGATTGGTTGACCTCCAACTGCATTCCATATGAAAAAAAACGTTTCGTAAAAGAGAAAATCATACTTTATTCAGCAGTGCTTGCTTTACTCTTTGATAGTCATCACATGAATGCATTGTAATAAATGGTTTGGCTGCATTAAATATTACACATCTGTCTTAGTTCTTTATTTATCTACAGAGATCGGGCATCAGAATACACCGGAAACTATTCTTTTACCGTTCTGTTTTAATTTCACAATAAAGTTAGTAGTAATATTTTGTTTTGATATTATTGTTTTTTATTAACTACTAGACGACTGGGTCATGTTAAGACCATCTTTTTTTGGTTGCTATGGGTTTTTTCCATCGCTTTTGTGTTACAAATATCAAAACAATAACAAAATAATATTCGTCGTAAACTAAACCGGAAACAGCAGTATATTTTATTTTGTTAACACTGTAAACTTGACAGCCTTTTAACCCAAACCACCTACTGGTTAAAGCACGTTATTACACGTTTAGAGTAATTGCAATGCAGGAAGATTGTGTTGCTTTTTAATGACTGTTTAAAATGCCTTTTTCTTAATGTCTTTCATTTTTGTAACGCACTTTTGAATGTGTTATATTTTATGAAAACATTCAAATATTAAGAGTACATACAAAATAGTGGGAAAGTAGAAGGTCAATTATATAAATATAGAATAGAAAATATCAAGAAGATACTCAAATGATATCTAGAGTAAAACAGTTTAGTGCCTGATAGGAGGATGTGCTAACTAATAAGGCTTTAATTAAAGAAATGTGCAGAATACGACAGTGTAATGGTGGAAGTATACACACATTGATAGATGTCTTGTAATGCACTGTTGATGAACCTGTGACCCAAGTTGTTCATTCATTGCATAACTACACTGTTGTGTATATGATATGTCAATAAACCTTAGAAAATCTTGAAATCTTGAAAGGGATGTGCAAAATAGCAATTATATACAGTCTTTAATGAACTATTAGAGAATAACGAGTAATGAATATGCTTTAAACGGATCTGCAGATAAATATTTAGTCTTCTCAAGCAACCAACTATCAAATATCTCGCCTGATTGTTGGCACTTGACAATCACCTTCACTGAATTTCATTCAGGTGTAACTAAAGTCTGATTTAAGGGTTGTTTATATTTCACATCATTAATCCAAATCTGTAAAGTAACTAAAATAAATGTAGTGGATTAAAAATACCAGGTTAACCTTAAAGAAAGCCCTCAGGATTATAAAAGACCACCATCACCCCAGCCACAAACGGTTCTGTCTGCTGCAGTCTGGCAGGCGGTACCACAGCATTCGGACTAAAACCACCAGACACAGAGACAGCTTCATCCCATAGGCCAGAAGACTATTAAACACCTGAACTTAGAAATAACATTCATCTGGCTGCTACTTAGAAATTATGTATCTAATATATCATATTCCAATCACTTGTAGACTCTTATTGCATTATTTCACTATTTTTTCTGTGCATCTGTTTTATTGCGTAGCACTGTTGGAGGAGCCTGTGACCTAAGGGGGGGAGGGGGGTAGGACACGTTCAATTCCTGTTTTGAATAGTGTGCCGTAGATGGGTTTCATTCCATTTCAAAGTCCTTTTGGACGCTCTGTGTAAACGTCGCGCATCCAATCACAGAGGTTGAGGACTGATCACGGGGTTTGTCAAGCTAAGCACATGGTGTAGTCCCAAACGATAGCTGAGGATTCTGGGTAGTGTAGTGTCTTCTGCCGTCCAAAAACTCCGAAAATATATTTGTTTCTCCGAATCGAAGGGGGAAAATACCAAAGCATTGTACACAATTCAAACCAATCAATGTTGTGTAATTAACAAGGACAAGTTGGTGTTTTTTAGTCGATGAGTAGTGCA
This sequence comes from Pseudochaenichthys georgianus, assembly GCF_902827115.2. Classification (NCBI taxonomy): domain Eukaryota; kingdom Metazoa; phylum Chordata; class Actinopteri; order Perciformes; family Channichthyidae; genus Pseudochaenichthys; species Pseudochaenichthys georgianus. The sequence continues at coordinate 25,868,330 of NC_047517.1, read as the reverse complement.
GATATCACTGTAAAATCAATCGACAGTAAGGGGAATAGGCTACTTACTTCCGGGTGTAAAATTCTCCGTTATCCAATGGGAATGGACGCTCGTAATACAATACAGGGGACATGATCATTATCTTTTAAATAACGTTAACTGAAGGGAACAATCTATTTGACACAGCTGAAGCTCTGGCCTTCCTTAAAAACTAACTAATTTAATAAAAATAACAGTTGCATTACACACAATGCACGTTGTAGAAATGCGTGTGTGCGCCACGACAAAGGAGCCTCATTCACTTTACATTGGGGTTGTTTGCGTGGTGCCGACACGCAAATGTAACAAAGTTCGTGACTCCACCACGCATTGTGGTGTTAAGGAGTCGTGGTGGAGTCACGCATTCTGGTGAGATCAGGTTGTGTTATTAGGGTTGTGCCAAATTTGAAGTGTTTTTAAGTGCACTATATTTATTAGAAAAGTAAATCATATATTTGAAACTTTACAAATGTGAGAATAGACATTCACAGTAGATGAGTTATTATGATAAGTCAAAGATAGAAATCTCCTTAAACATCGTTCTAACAAGTGCTAGATCCTGACGCTGCTGTGAAACCTTTGTAGGTGTGTCCTGTTAACTAAAATAAATGCTCTCCTGTGTGACCACCCTCCAGGATCAGACTTTAAGTGCTAAAAGGCTAAATGTTTGGTTGGCACAACATGGAGGCTTCACCCAGGACCCCAGACCAGCAGGCTGAGATTAGGAGACATTTGTTCCACAATATTGCTGCCTCCTGGTTTCCTAAGGCTGGTGCGTTTGCACAGAAGGCGCAGGCAGATATTTGGGCAGCGGCCAAAGCCTCTCTTCGCTAGCGGGCCACCTCGCTAGAGCTGCAGGTGCTGAGAAGGACTCCCCACTGCTTCCCACTGTGGTCTGCGACCCTACAGGCTGATGGAACAAATGCTAGTCCAGGGAAAATAAACTTATCTCATTTGGATGACAACACATAGCCTCAGGTTACTGTGCTGTGTTGCACCAGTTTTGAGAAACAAGTTGGATCGGGTCAGTGCCTCATCTCGCGTTGTGGAACACAGAGAGCTGTTCTGAAGTGATAATAAAGGATTCAGTTTGTCTCAGGATTATCTCCTCGTATTAATACATTTTGACGAATCAATATATTGGTACTCGCTGCTAATGCAACAAGAGTAATCAAATAGGTAATAGCAATGATTTTCCCTTGCACTTTGGGAGACCTTTTGCAGGTAACTGGGATTGTTGGAGGTATTCTCTTTGGAGGGGCTCTCTTCTGGCTGACCTAGCCCTGACCCCTGAGCTGAACCCCATCACACAGAGGTATTAGCGTGCCACCCAGCGTGATGGATCACCCCTTAGATCCCTGTGATCTAACAATCGCGGCCAATCATCAGGACTCTCACTGTTACGATAATGATCGGCAATGATTCGGGCCTGGAGTATTCAGATGATGGATGAAGGCTCATGCCGAGTCCTGAGAGAGGCTGGAAAGAGCCAGGACTCGATGTCTATTGACAGCGTTTGGTAGGTTAGGTAGTTGTTCACATCTTTATCATAATGAAGTAGAGATACTTAACCCCTGGAGTGGGTGGGGGTCTCTTGGTACCTTAACACTGATGTTTAAGGTGACCCCCCTTAGGGAGACGCCCACACATTGGCTAACCCTTTTTGCCAGATGATATGCTAATTTTCGTGACCTTAGATTGAGATACTCCCTCTTCTGCTGAAAAAAGAGGATGATGAGCTCAGCACGTGAGGGATTTGGATTTCATTTACATATTTTTATCTATAATTTCATGTCAATGACGATATCAGTTGTTTGAGTCATTATGCATAAACTAATTAATAATACACTGCAACTGAAATCAATGCAATGATTTTCCACTACGATCCTTTTTTAATAAATACAGAAGATCAAAGTAGTACAAACACTAATGTATACAGCATTTGTGTGGGGGGGGGGAAAGCTTTGTGCAGCAATAAAATGTGTGAAGCCTTGTTCTGTACTGTATCTCTATATAATACATGCAGCCTCTATGTCTGGCCTTGGATTTGGGTAAAGGCTGTCACAAGCTCACATAGTGCATGCATCACGGAGCAGGGGTACTCATCCAAACCCCACCCAAAAACCCACTCCCCCGGTGCGGGGAATTACAGGGCCTCTCCCAGCTCCTGGTAACCCCTTCATTATCCACACACCAATGGGTCCGGATCAGATTCAGCCTTTCTGCAGGGGGGAAAGAAATGGAAATTTGGAGGCAGGGCCTGCAGTCCATGCATCTGAACAATGCCTCAATGTTTAAGAAAATGGCCTCATGGATGTGTTCGGTTCTGCCGGTCTAGAGCGGGCTTCCTTGTTTTCATTTGGTCATTTGTGAGAATCTGCTTAAATGGTTCGCCTGGGTTATTTAATTATCCCATGCGTAGTTAGCAGCATTGCTTCACAGAGAAAACATATTTCATGCTATATTTTATTTTCCTCCCATGTGTGAACTGTGCTCAGCCCTCTCTCTGTCACTAGATCCGTTTCTCCCTCCTTGTCCTCTATTCATTTTTAAATTAACCTCCTAATGGACCTCATCTGTCCAGAGAGAGCCTATTAACCATCGCCTCACTCATCCAGGGTGACGGCCACTGAGGGCTGCAGACTCCTCCCACATGAACCTGTCCCTTTACTGGCCCTCAAATAAACAGCCTCACACATCAGGAAACAAAAATCAAATGTGGAGCAGAGGCAACAAAAGGATTCCATTATATATAATTAATTACCTGCTGGCCCTTTCCGAACCAAAGAGTTAGAGGGCTTTAATTGCTTTATCACCTGGGCCTTGTGAGTGCTGCAACTCAGCAATCAGCCTGATTTGTTTTAAATGAGCTGCCATGGGATGGGGTGTAAGCTTGATGCTCTCTATTTGCCCTCCAGCACCAATAGGTTCAAGAGCTGGACTGAAGGGGTGTAGAGTGAGGCTCCTGATGATGGTAAATTGAATGTCTGTAAATGAATGGAAATCAACAGTGTCCCTGAAGCTGCCTCACATTTTCTGCTGGCCAAACCAGTCTTCAAGAAGATTTTAAAGGGGCCCCTTTTGTGATCAGAAAGGTTTGAAGAACCCCAACACAGAAACTCCCCCAGGATGTGGCCGTAGCCTTGGGATTTGAACACCAGTGTTACTGAAGCAATTAGCATATTCCTGTATTAAAGGAGGGAAGCGTGACAGTGTTTTCCAGGATGTCAGTATGTATCATTAAAAGGCATATTTTAATTAGGGACATGTTAGTTCGTTACACTAAATGGATTAACATTGCTTGTCAAGGGTAGAGATATGTTTTACATTTAAGTCCACTGGGGAACAAGGTCTCAATTTAACAAGACATCTTAAGTTGAGATGGGTCTTGTTAGTGGGGATTCAGAAATGGCACTTAGACAGTTTCATATTTTGAATATGCGTGAACATGCCATATCGCTGGTTGGCTGTTTGTGTGTAACGAAGTGTAAGAAGTCAATTATTATATTGCAAAAGTCTGGCGGCCGTGATCTGGAAAGAATACGATCGAAGGGCAGACAGTTTGCTATCATTTGCAAGTATATTATTAACAAAAGACTGACTTTTATATTACAATTTGTAAACCAAACTATCTCAAAGCCATTTCAAAGTTTATGAGGAGAGATTTCAAAACAAGGAGCTTGACAGTTGACTTTCTGATGATGCAGCGAGTATAGGTTCTGCATGACCGTTTGGATCAAAGAGTGGTTATCTCTCCTATTGAGCTGTTCTCACCTCTGTCTTCTCTCATTATGTGGTGGACAACAAGAATTCCCTCCATTAATCAGAAACCATTTCCCGGCTCAGCCATCACAGAACTCCTAACAAGCCAAAATGCAAAAAGAAGTGTAGAAATAAGTAAAATAAAAACCAGACAAGCATCTCCCGAATGTCATAAATGCCCAAGAATTGATTTCTTCCCTGTTAGTGGGAAAAAATGGGCGAGAAACTACTGCTTAGCCAGAGGTTCTACTAAATTAGATTCACTTCGTGTGTGCAGTCAGCAATCAGTCAGCAAAGTCCACTTGAACTGGTTGTGAAGTAAGCACATATTCATATAAAATGGCTTTTTCTGCAATGAATGAAATAATCCCCCACCTGACCACAGTGGACCGCTCTACATACATTTAGACAAGTTGTTTCCATCCATATATGAATAATGGCTTGTGTAGTTTCCAAGAATGCGTCAAAGGATTTTGAGGATAGTTAGGATGCCCTGCTGCTGTGTTTTTTGCTTCTTACACACCTGCTGTGCTAACAACACCCCTGCAAGGATTATATGCAGTGGATTTGCAGCCGAGAGCCGTTAAAAAAAACAGAAAAGGCGAATGAATTCTTGACATGCTGTACACCATCAAGTACCCACTTAAAGTATGGGATTAATTCAGACTTGTACAAATGTAGACATGACGACATATACATTCTGGTGAATGCTGACAAAAATAGAGCTTATCAAAATCAACTGAATAGCAAAATGAATGCATCAAGACCTTACAAACCGCTCTGTGCTGTGCCGTTTTCTAAAAGATGATCTTCAGTAGAATACCATCACTCCCCTCTTCTAACTGTCACTTAGCCCTGTCTAGGTGTAACGTCCTGCCCTACTTTGCCAGTTCTTGATTAAAATGTTGACTTTTTCTGGGTAATAACCTGATTAATGTAATTGAATGTAAAAGGGCGCAGCTCAGCAGCACTGCTGATCACTGGAGATGGATTAGGAGAGAAGGCTTTCAAATTGAATACAGTTCTCCCTCCTCAGCTTGTTAATTGTGCCGTTTACCACTACCTGAGTCAGTGACCACTGCTATTTAGTCTCTCTAATGATGATGCACAGTCCGACCCAACCACAGATAATTAAAAAAGCCTTCCCCACACCAACCCCCCATCTCTCTGTCTTGAGTTTGGTGTTGCATTGACAAGCCGCACTAGGGCTAGATATTGAGCTGTCCGCTTCGCAGAGTCTTGACTGCAGGACCACGTAGCTTTCTAAATGCTGTTGTTCTGTGTTTTATCTAGAGAGAAAGTTTAGGTATAGATCCTTGCTGTTTGGCTGTGTTTGATAGTGGGAAAGTCTGAGGTTTCATCATGTTTTTCCTGTCAAAATGATTTCCCTCTTTGTCTATTTCAGGCTAAAACAACAGCATTTCTGCTATCATTAATTCTAACATGAAAAAGAGAGGACATTTGGTTTCGGTAATCTTTGGAAACCATTGCTTTCCAGTTGGACGTCTTTAAGAAATTGTTGATTTTTTAAATCCCCTTTACATTACATGTCATTTGTTAGACGCTTTTATCCAAAGCGACTTACATACATTCAGTACTGTGGACAATACCCACAGGAGCAATTTGGGGTGAAGTGTCTTGCCCAGGGACACAACGGCATGCTGACTACAGTGGGACTCGAACTTGCTATCTCCTGATTCGAAGTCCAGATCACTATCCACTGAGCTACAGCATCTCTTCACAGTGCCATGTTTGTAATCTGAACCTGAGTAAAAGTGCTGATATTGTTCATGGAAAGTTAGAGAAAGCCTCTGTGTTGCTTTGTTTTCCTCAGCAGTACAGAAGCTTGCCTACTTTGTAAACCTGACAATAATTTGTGTAGAATGGATTCCAAGCAGCACACTGACATCCAGTTGGCAGGGACAGGTTTTTACTTGTGGCACTTTGCAAAGAAGTATTTAACCTCATTGTCAAGTCCATGCGGTGATATCATACAAGCTATTTTCACTCTGCAAGCTGTTGGCTTTTCTCTCTCGTTGGCTTCTTCCCTAAGGAAGAACATACTGGTGAATGAAAATGAACAATGCTACATGCTTGTCCTACAGTTCGTTATTATTTTCTAACTAACCACTATTTGTGAATTTGGAAGCAAGGAGCTGAAAATAAATATATTTTCATCATTCATTAAGGTACAGATTATGTTTGGGTTTTATTCATTAATCAATATGGAATATCAAAAATATCTAAAAAAAACTCCTGATAACATTTCCAAAGTGACTTCTATCCAAGCAAAAGACCAAAATCTAAAAAGCTTAAATTTACAATAATATAACACATGGATAAACACCAATTCCTCACATTTAAGAACTTGACAGCAGATATTTGGCATATCCAGTTAAAAAAAAGAAGACTTAATTAGAATTTTAACATAGCTGATGAATAATATTCAACTAATTGTTTCAGCTCTACTTCATTCAGTTGGATAAAACACAAATTATTGTATCATTTCATTTATATAGTACATTCATAACAAGGATACAAATTACAATTGTTGGCACGTAACAATGTGATAACTGCTGCAGCTATTTAACTTTTGCTTTGGGGTTAGTGTTAGGATTCAAAATCAGAACTAGGTTTTAAATACACTGTTCACAGTCTTTAGGTTTTGTCTGCACAGTAATTAATTTATGAAAACATTTTGTGTCCATGTTACATCAAGTTTTAAATACTGGATGCCCTACGTGTATTTTGTCTACATTGAGTTTACAAAGCAAAATAATTGGCTTTCATATGATTTTGTAGACATTTATTAAGTGTATTTCAGTTCAGCTTGAGTTTTTATCCCTAGATGAAAATGTTGGAAAAGTGTGACTTTTTCCAATAAACCTCTACCATATCAAATTTAAATGTACCCTGTTGCGGCAGCTCTGGGAGCTCTTTAAGAGAGGAAGAAAAGCAGTCTGTGAATTTGCACCGCTTGTAGTCTGGAGCAAGTGCTGAAATAATTAGGGGAGAGAAATCTTTGGCTTGTGCAAACTTCTTTCCACCATTGCAGAACAAAAATAATAAAGTGAATGTGTGTGAGACAAAGGCAAGAGACCCCCACGGTGCCTGGGTCTCTGCTTCCTGTCAGGAGTATTCCTGCGGGGTTTCACATGACAAAACGCAGAAAGTTGTTTTGTCCCCGTGCCTGTCACGATACACCCTCATAACCGCAGCTGTGTGTTTGTGTGCATTAAGTGTGTATGTGTGTTTGGTGGTGCACTTACATGTGTGTGTGTGTGTGTGTGTGTGTGTGTGTGTGTGTGTGTGTGTGTGTGTGTGTGTGTGTGTGTGTGGCAGTGCTTTTCTTCTTTTGTGCTGGCATGTTGTCTTGCTGTCTTCCCTGTCAGCTCATAGCCTGGCACCTGCTCTCATGTTCCTAATTAGTCTCATTTAATTAATTATATTCTACAGCACATCTCCTCTCTGTTCATATGCAGTGTATTTCTGTAGGTCTCACTCCCATCCTTATATTATTCTAATTCTTTACACTTTATATTCCATAAAACAAATTTCCATGTGTGAGTGGAATGAGAGGCAGATGAGGTTGTCTTAAAGCTTAAGTAGTATTCTCGTTGAATCAAACTCTCTTTTAATACGTCATACAATATATTTGGTATGTTATCATACTTTTTAAAAACCTGCACCTCAGAACTTTTCCACCTTCCAAATGTTATGCTAAATGAGCGGTTTTGCCCGTGAGACACGCTGACAACCAGCTGACTCACAGGCAGAATCTCTTCAGTAAGCTGCAGGAAAACAAGTCAAGTTTCAAGCATGGTGAGTAAACAGAAATCAGGAAAGCACTTTACCTGTGACAGTTGGCCTAAGCACCTCTTTCTTCTCTGTTAGCTTTTCTGTTCCATTTGTCAGGTTCACTTTGCTTGTATGCCTGTGTTGTCTATTAGGTGTATTTTCACTGTGCTTAACACTACAAGACTGAATTGAAAGGAATGGGAGTGAGAGAGTTTATTAGCCTCCAGAGTCCCTGGAGTTGGTCAAGCTTAAAATACACAAAAGTATCTGATGAGGAAGAAGCATTGATCATCTATATTAAAATCACCTTTTTGTTGCTTGAGTTGTGATGATTCCTTGAACCAAGTGAGAGGGCATCCAAGGTACACCAGCCCATCAATGAATAACATTGGAAATAGCGTTGAATTTCACTTCCTGTTGTCAGAGAAGAGGGGCAGTCAGTAGCAGGCAGCCTCCCAGCTGCCCTTCATCCCGTGTTTTCCACTAGAGGATCCTGGGCTTAAAGAAAAGATGCTGTTAATAATTCAGAGCCTTCATGAACACCACCCAACACCGCCACAAAGGACAAGATCCAACTTTTGGCAAAGCCATTGCTGCAGCGGGCCGATTGTGTTTCCCTGTGTACCGCGCTGTACGTTGACCATATGGACATCATAATCACCCGTGGGATGAATCAGCAGATTCTTGATCTGGAGCCCAAAATCACACAACACCTTAATTAGCTGGTGTTGATATCGCCCTTCACAGTGCTAATTTGTCACTGCCAACAAAACAGCTTCTGGCAAGCACAGTTCTGATGAATTTATTCCACACTGCTAAGGAAACAGAGATGAAGCCCTTGAGATGACAAATATTTGGGAGTAAAATCCCTCCTGACAGGTAGCTGTACGTGGCAAAGCATTTATTCTATCAACAACGATTTCACATGCAACCATGTTACATATCATCATCCAATTATGAGGGTGCATGAGTTTGACTTGCTTATATCCTGAATAATAATATGCAGCCATCATTAAATTATTTGAACTATGTTTATTCTCGATGACATGCAGTTCCCGATAAGGTGTAAATAATTGCTGCCCTCCTTGGGAGGCGTAGCCACCAAGAAGCAGAGAGTTGAAAAGGTCAGACGTGTTCTGCACGCCCGCTCCAAAGTGGTTTATTAGCATCCCAACGACATATTCAGGAGATCGTCGGAGACATAATTACCTGGATAAGGTACAGATGAATACTGTATTTGGGGGAGAAGGCAAGGTTGGTTGGATATTGGCTTTGTCTCCATTAACCTGGAGCGCGGTGTTAAAGGATCTGTTTGTGGAGAGAAAATGACAGGGAGTCGGGCTGACGGGGCTGGACTGAGACAGTTAAAGGCCCCTCGCTGCATAGGATAATTAATAAATAAAATACCAGGGGAGCCCCTGCCATGCCTTCGTCTATGACAGGGGCTGTCTCCAGTGCGCTAAAGCATTAAATGACCAATTTCTGTCAGACTAACTTCCACCACGCTCTCTCTCTCCCTCTCCTTTTCTTTCTCCCTCTCTCTTTTGCTTGCCCTCTCGTCTCCACTACGCTCACTCCTCTCTCCCTCGCTTCCTCGTTTTCTGAAGTGGGGCTACTCTGCTCTCTTTGCACTGAGTTTTTCAGCGACTGATGGCTCTAGTTCATTTCTGCTGAATTAATTGGTCCCTGAATGAATTCTGTTGACAGGGCAATTCATCATGTGTTTGGCCTGACAGTGACTGGGTGTTGGGTAGGGGAGGGGGTAGAGGCGTCCGGGAGTGTGTATGTGTGTGTTGGGGGGGATGTAGCGGTGTGGGGAGCCAGTCAGAGGTGGTGGGGGTTGGTGATTGTGGCCTCCCACTTTTCTTTCTCCCCTCTTTGCCTCATCTCCTCATCTTCTTCTTCCTACTTGAGCTGCAGAAGGCTGGATGCTCGTGTTGCAAAACAGTATCAAAACAGTCTGGACTCAAACAATCCCCCCCCCCTCCTCAGGCTGGGCTTCTGTCAGACAGGAGACCCTCTCTCAACTTGAAGGGGTCACGCAGGTCAGTGCTACCCCATTTTACACATTTGGCCTTTTGTTACGTCCTTACACACTTCCTCCCCAACCTAGAATCCCTCCCCACCACTTGATGTACTCACACAAACACCATCTCTCAGCTCCTAAGCCCCTTTGGAGAGTGACATAATCAGGTAGTGAGGCATATTTGGTGCTTAATTACACAACGTGTCGCAAAATGGCCATTCAAAGCGATAATTTAGCTCCTGAAGGGAAATTGCTCTGCGCTGGTGAGTGATCTAACTGGGATGGGAATGGTATTATAGCATAAATCGTTGGCAGATAAGGCCTGGGTTGAGGAACGCAGCAATTGGGTTTCTCCAGACAGCTCTGCGACTTCTCATTATTCTAATTGAGAACCATGCTACAGCACAGGATGCACGCACAGCCCGAGCATCCTTTGAGCTTGAACATGGAGGAAGCCTCTTTAGGCTGTGCAGAGTCAATCAATGCTCACTCATTACAAACATCACAAAGTCATGTTCTTGTCGCCTGGATGGTCTCACCCGCCAACAGTGAAAATAACCTCATAATCATCGTTCTGTCAGGATCAGGATCATCAGAGACCGGGCTTGAACTCTCTGACACCCCTGCCACACTGAAATAATTTTAATATGAGATGATGATTTATTTCTACAAGGACATTTTCACAAAACCTTTGTTTTAATTTAAAACCCGTTCATTCTTGGACCAGGGTGATAAACACGCAGTTGCTTCTTCAGGGACAATTTCATATCTATATTCACTTTCGAGTTCAAACAACATAACTTGTTTCAACACATAAAGTAGCTTCATATTATACCTCTGGATGGCTGTAATGCTGCCTCTTCTCAACCTAAATCCATTTGGGATTAACAGAGTTAACGAAGGCGGCGTTGTGAACAATACAGCGACCGTGCAGCCACTAATTAGAGCCGCTTCTAATGAGGGCTCGTTGATTGACACAGCGGGGCTGGCCTCTCCCCTCGCCTGCATCAACTATGACAGCCACATGATGAGGCTGATGACAGGCTCCCATGCAGGCAGATGACAGGACGTCACTGCCAGACCACCAGCGCTCCTCGTCTCTGAACAATACCGCGCTCGTGTCTCACCTCCAGATTCATGGAGCCTCGCTCTCTCATGGTGTGGAGGTTAACACAAAGAGAAATCACTACGTATTGAATTCTAGGAGTTTTCACTCTTCTTGTCACTGTGTATTGTGTTTAAAGAAAATACACTGTTTATCCCTGACAAAGTAACACAACAACCAAGAAATACCCAATTACGATTAAAAGTCTTCCATTTGAAAGTTAAGTATATTTATATTTGTAGGTATAAAAATATAAACTATTTCACTGCTGTGGTTGCTTAAGTCTCATGTGTCACTCTATTGCATTGTTACAATTAACGCATCAGTGCATTGTATTTTACTGCTCCAGGTGCAGCTAGTTGTACCTGCTTTATCTACTGTTTGGTATTTAGGTCCAGTGGTTGCCAGAGTAACAAGGTAACTGGATAATTTGACCTCTTTGGCCCTTGAACAGTTACTAATTGATCATTTGAATCATCTGAGAAGTTTAAAAGGAATTTAGGTTTAACGGCTTACAATTCATACAAAAACCTATGACAAGGGACTTTGCTTTTTGTGGTTTTGTTTCATAATTTATAAGCCAATCATTTATATATATTTAGTAGAAATGCTTTGTAAAAAAAGAACCAGTTATACAAGAGATATAATGGGATATGAAGTACACAAGTAGTATTTCCACCACTGGTGTTGGTTGATTGAATTAGAAATGCTAAGAAAAAAGTGAATTTAATATGTATTTAGTGCAACATCTCGATGTCTGAATAAAACGTAAACTTTGCAAGGAATTGCTTCAGACTGTGTCCATCTACCAGCTCTTTACAATGGGCTTATTTCACTGTATATATTACCAGTGACAGACATGAATCATGGCAAAAGAGGCCTAGCTGTAGGGCATCACCAAGCCAAGTTGACAATGAGGGTGAAGTGTTTGAGTAAATCTTGCGCGAGGCCCATTGGCCCCCGTGGCAGGGCCTCTCTGAGTGGGGTTTGAGAAGCCCCGAGGATGACAGGTGCTTCTCGTAATGCCTAACTGATGAGAGCCAATCAGTGCGCCCCATTCTGCTGGTGTGTGTCTCCTCTCCTGTTGTTGTCATCTGGCCCGCTAAAGTAAAGATGAGCTTGACTGGCAGATGCATCCGGGTTCACAGTTTATTGGTTTCAACAAGAGAGCCAGATATGCCAATTTAGACAGGGTTGTGACAAAAAAGTTCCCATCTAAATGGAATAATTTTACCACTGGGAATTCTCAGCTGGGAGAGGAGAGAGTTTAAGTGTGTGTGTGTGTGTGTGTGTGTGTGTGTGTGTGTGTGTGTGTGTGTGTATGTGTGTGTGTGTTTTATCTTTTAACAAGGCCTGAATGACAAACACATAGGACAGTTAGGGGGCTGACAGAAACACTAGCTTGTGATGCTTCACAGGGGATCCATGAAATAAACAATAGGCAGAGGAAGCAGTGAAATTTAATTATAACAATTGTGTGTTCCAGAGTAGAGCGTTTAGAGAGGAGAAGGGGTAGCAGCAGTGTGGTATGGCAGGATGAAACCAATGCATCATTAAATATACTTGAGTCTAAAGCCGGGGCAACGCTCTCCTGCCTCTCCAACTGTCCCGCTTCTTTGTTTCCCCCTCTACTCTCTCCTTTTATTTTTTTCAGCTTGTTCTCTTTTTCCGTCTGTCTTGCACACAAACACAGATGTGTTAACATAATGCAATTGTTCCTTTTTACTGAAGGCGACTTTTAATAGGAATCATAATCTATATAATTTCTACAGATAGACACTCAAGCAACGTGCTCAGCATTTGTTTCTGTATTTCATATTTGAGAGCTGTAACCCGTATGAGTGCCTTCTAGTCCTCATAAAACCAAACATCAATACACCGGCAGCAGGAAACCTTGAACTCTGAATCATTTTCTTATGGGGTTAATAATGAGGGGACACCGAGTCAACGACTGACATATAAAAGAATTTATTTCTCATGTGCACAAAAAGAATTGGAACAGAACTGAAACAGAACAATGATTGAGGCCACAAGGCTTTCTGTATAGATTTTCATCAGAAATCCTTTTTATGTCCATGACACTTCTCCTGTATCATCTTTACAACAGCAGAAGACCCTTTCCTTTAGAGGTGCTCCGCATCCTAAAGCAAAGACTCCGCCTGAATGACGGTGGCTTGCACTCTGCGCCAGTGTTTCATTTTCAGATATGTCGAGCTACATGTACACAGAAATAGGTAAAAAAACCCAAGTGCAATTTGTAGAGGATAGCTTCTCCTGAAGAGCAGGGCCGCTGTTTCTCTGTTATCTGGTGCCCTCTGCAACGACAGTTCACCCTGGTGCCAGATGATGTATTTGCTTGTGTGGAATTAAAGTAAACTTCATGTTGGATGCCTTTTGCTAAAGCGTTGTATTGACGGAGGGAGTGATGGGAGCAAGGAGAGATGGGCGACTGGTAATAAGTGTGGATGTGTTTCTACACATGGAGCCACAGATGACTGTAATTTGGATTAATATAATGATCACAACATCTACTAACAGCAAACAGGACAATATCTTTGATTGTTGCCAAGGACCTCAGTTTGATCACATCCTCATTTAAGAGAATTTGTGAAATGAGAGAGAAACCATTTCACACTGGAGGTCTTTTGTTCTTGTTCATTTATATGCTGTTCTCCATGGGGATTACTTATTCTGAGCCCAACAACAACAGATGATACAGAAAGCCATTAAACTCATTGCATAGTGACATAAAACATTATCATGAAAACAAAATCAAATGACAAAGACGACCTATGTGATGTTAGCATCTGGAACCTGCTGCGACAGTATGTGTAGCCACAGGTCATACAGTAGTTATGCCTTTCCTCAGAGCACAACATTACATTAAGACACAAATGTAATGTATTTTTTCAGTTTGAATATCTACAAAGGGAGCCAGTACATTAGTATGATATGCTGCGTGTGTGTGTGATATTATTTACAGAGAAGAATTGTCTTCACATTATTCACAAACCATTCTACAAAGCAGCATTTTGTTGCAACTGACGGAGTATTGAGTAACTGAATTTCACCTTTTTCATTACAGTCATATGCATCATGTTGTTCGACCGTTAAAAAGTCACGGCATACATGTTCAGTGTTGACTACTCATTTAAAAGATAATACTGCTTTATTTATGCATACATATACTGTAAATAAAATATTAAATATCAAACTAAGTCTTTGGCAAATGTAGTTAATAGTACATTCACAAAATATTTCCCAAAAAGCAAACTGAATCAGTTTTTCCTTTCAGTCCCTATGGAGAGTAGAACGTAAATCAAGGAGGGTTGTGAATATGTGTTTGTCAAGGCAATTCATTTGGTTGAACAGGCATGAATTTGCGTTGAAAGAACAGGCTTGTAAGGCAATTGTTGAAGCTAATTTACAGTTAGTTTGCTCAACTGCAAACAGCTTTCTAAACAGTGTAGGCATCTAGTGGTACGACTAAGAAGCTGAATGGAGTATAACCCAGGAGAATTGAATTTGTTCATGTAGCCATAGGGATGAGGCTTCGAAGTCCTCAGAAACATTGAAAGCATTGCTTTTACTCAGAAAAGGATGTTCACACATGTCTGTCTGCTTTGTGCTTTTACAACTAAACTATCCAACATAAAAAGTTTGAACTTATGTTTTCAAATGGTAGGTTAATTTAACTTAATGATTTGGTACTGTCACTTAGACAGTACCAAATCAAATAAATAAGCAGAGGATATAGTGCAAAAAAAGAGCAAAGGACGATCATGCATCGACATGGACATGACTGGAAAATGAGAGAAAGGTGAGAACTACTCTTTGATAGCCTTTTTCTTACATTAAAAAACAGAAACAGAACAAATAAATTAAAGTATTTCAAATTCTGGCGAGACCATTTTTGTGGTCACCATGTTTTTAATACTTTGCAAAATGATTTACATTTTTACATCTGATTGTTTGCCACAGGGAGTGTGATGTTGCCATTGGTCTATATAGGGTCAGTAAACGTTGTAGGACATGCTGTGTTAGGCTGATGATGTCAGTGGGACAGGAGAGATGGGAGCAGAAGACGTAGTCAAAGCACCAGAGTAAAGCCCTCGAAACACTGCTTTAAGACGCTGCATCGTCAAGCTATGGGACCATTGCCATTTCCCCATGACTTCTCTCTTAAGAGCAGAAAAATACTGCGGTTCATCACAAAAAAGGAAAGTGAGGATCCATGAATAAAATAACAACAACAACAACAGCAACAGAGAAACAAAAATAAAAACCCACAACATTTTTTTCCACATGGTATTCTTCACACTGTTTTTCTTCAATTTATATTTTATAATATATATATTTATATAATCTCTTAAAGTCATTCTGGAAGTGTTCGGGCCTTTGAGAGAGTGAGGGCATGATGGGTGGGCTCTGAACGCCCCGCAGGCGATTTTGACCCAAAGTGTGTGACGCTGAAGCTGGGCGAGATGCAGCGGCATTGACCTCGCCGATCCTTCCTCCACATCGTGTAACGTCACAGGGTTTCCTTTAGGATTCCACCACGCTTCCCTTTGACCTCAGTGTTTCTCAGACATGGACAATATGGAGGCCATATCCCTGGCCCTGCAGTTTGAGATGGTCTCCATAGTAACTAGTGGCGGTCGTAGGCCGTGGCAGCAGTGGGTGGTGCGGAGCCACGGGACGCGGCACTATAATAATAAGGGGAACCTGAAAGTTAACAGAAGAACGAGCCGTTGGAAACCACGAGGCCAAACATCATGTAGGACATGAGAATATATAGAGCCTGGAGATTTATTTATATTATAAAAATGTTAAAGTATGTTGGAAAGTTTCTTACTTAGTAATGCTGGATTGCTGAACCGCCATCCATCGTTGTATGAGGTGTATTGTGGATGAGAGTAAGGGTTTCCAGAAAAGTCCCCTCCTAGAAAACAGATCAATAAATACAAACATTAGCAAAGATCTTACAAATTAAATGACAGACAGCTTTCTTAAAATATTACACTTTTATAGAAGCCCTAACACCGAGTCACATTCCAGGTCTATGACAATGTTGTCACTCGATAATGCTGCGTTTTTATCCTAGCTACTTGCATAGTTTGTCTCCTCGGTCCCTTCAGGTGAATTGATTGTTTTATTAATCCTTTGTTAGTCTTATTTTTTCCTTAAGTGAGGACTGCAGTGCTTTTAAGCGATGAGGCTTCGCTTCAAAAATCCCTAATAGGTTCTTTGAGACTCTCATTCGCTCTTTGTCCTCCCTGTGCGGGTCGTGGTGGAAAGGACGGGAGGCTGAGGGGATTTCGGAGAGTGATGCTTAGGGTCCACAGGTTTCCTTCTTTTACGACACTATAAAAGCTTTATTTGAAGCTGCTGAAGAATGGCCTTTGCTTTAACAGTGTTTGGGGCCAGTCAATAAATCTTAGTCACTCCCCGCCAGATAAAAAAAAAAAATGCCACCTCTGGATTAAAAACACAGCTGTGCTAGTATGATCCATAAGCACTCTACAATAGTATTCATTTAGATTTCAGCTTTTACCTCCATGTATTCCTTAAAATGTCTGTCGTTCACAGTGAGCTCACTTGTAAATACTGCACGCCTGCTTTGATTATTGGTTACTGTGATAGGTACATGTCTCCGAGCGATAAAAGGAATTGTGTTTTCAGTTGTTTGGAGGAGAGATCTACACATGCTGCCAGCTATAGCATCCCCAGTGCTGGTCGTGTAACTTGAGCTCATCCCTGAGAGAGATAGTGATTTAAATATTTACAGGCCCTCCACGCCTCTGTGTTTTGACCCTTAACTGTTTGCTGTGAACCTGAACTGCAGGTTAAGTAGAGGGGAAAGAGATACGCTCTGCAGCCCTGGGTGTCCGGGGAGGCAAGGAGAGGAGCAAAAGCAGTGTTTATCGACGGGGCTGGTGCGAGTGCGCTGTGTGGACACGGCGGAGGTAATGAGCGCTGGGAGCTGGAGTGTAACTGAGAGGAACTGTCCTATCACACGGCCACTGATTGTGGTGATCGCCTATCGAGTTCATCTAATGTCCTCGTCCGCAGACGCTAACCACACGCTAACCGCAGTCTAACAAAGCTATAACAAGCTCTCTTCAATCCTTTGGGTCAAGAGCAAGGCCTTGAGGTTTCTTCAGTAATTCAAAGAGTGATTTGTTGTTGTATGTGTTACATGCACACTTTTAGAGACATCACAGAGAAGTATTACTACTTGTTTAGCTTAAAGTGACCTCACCAAGATCAACTGAAGGGGACTGCCTACTGAAAATAAAAGCTGTAAGATTAAAATGAATGGCATCATAAAAAGGGAGTAGTGGTACCTACCAGGAACCATTCCAGCGAGTGTGGAGGTGGGGTAGCTGCCTTGCCCAGTGGGGGGGACGTGAGGCGGGTAGCCAGGTAGGGTGGTACTGGCCATGTCTCGACCTGCAGGCACAAAGGAGGGAAATTATTTACATGATGCTTGAATGCAGAAAAGTTCAGTATGAATGTTTATTTTCTATTTATACTTTTGCATTTACATCAGGTTTTATAAGAAAATTGAATTCAATGTTTCAACCACGATACTTGATATCACCAAAGTAAGGTAATAGCATACAGTGAAGAAAATAACAAGCAAAGACAAGCCACTTGCTGTCACATTGTATAACAGCATTTCATTTTTCATAGTATGCAAGTTAAATCGTTCAAAAGTAATAAACAGGAAAACAAATACGTAAACTGTTGCTCTGCTTATCTGGGGTTTCAAGGGGCTGGACATTGCATCGGGTGAAAGATGCTCCCCAAACAGGTCCCCAGTCCATATCACAGTGCAATTATTGCATATATATGTGCTATTTTGAGGAAAGTTACTGAATTGTTTATTATGGACATATACCAACTTTCTGAGCTGCTTTTGAAAGTGACAAAAGCATTGAACCACATTTGGTTGTTCAATTAACAGTGACCGGGTAAGACAGGTTAAAGGTGCACACAGGACAGGGACCTGCGGGTCCAAAGCAGCATCAGCCTTAAGTCTCACCCTCTGCAAGCTCTCCCCCCCCCCCCCCCCCTCCGACCCCTCAGACCTTGGGCCTGTCACGAGGCTGAAGGGACCTGGAGGCCCATTGTTAACCCGAGAGGGGGATAGAACATGTGCTGTTAATGAGGGGCAAACAGTCAGTTTCACTCCTGTATACAAAACAGTGAGGCCTCAAAGCATGATGGGATTGATGGCTTTGCAACGTGAGAGGTGGATGCTTCAATTTACATCTACTAAATTATCACAAATGAACAACTAAAATAGAGAGCTTGATTTGATTTGTATCTGGCTGCAGGGCCTTATGGGTAAAGTTGTACCTGCTATAAAAGGCTGGCGGGCATATTGGCTGTAGCGGGGGCCGTGGGTATGGGCAGGGTAGCTGGGAGTAGAGGAGGGGGTGAAGGGGGCAAATGATGCCTCATGGGGCTCTCGCTTTACGCACATGGAAGGTGGATATGATGGGTGAGAGTCTGCCAGGTGGAAAACAAGAAAAAGAAAAAAAATAGAAATGATGTCGACATGCAAATCCACACATACTCTACATACTTTCACTTCAGCAACTCAGATGGATGTAGGGATGGATGTATAGCTGTTTAAATGTCCAACAACTAAAATAAAAAATATTTGCAAACACAAATCAACTAAGCAGCATACGTTTTTTCTAGATTTGTCTTGCATAGCCGAACACTACAACAGTGCAATGAATCAAACCGAGACGAGACTCCATATCTCTACAGATTCCTGATATGAATGAAAAATAAAAGATTAAGAGCAGTAAAAGAGCAATTGCTACTTTACCCTCCTGGGACCCAGCCCATTGAAAATGTAGTGGACATTTTGTTAACATGCATCTCCTTTTACTCTTTTGAGCTACTCTATCAATCCCTGATGTACTAACTATACATCCTGGTCTTTCCAGTGATATGTCATTGGTTACAATTACATGCTGGGAAGTTCCTCTTTCTTCTCATCCAAAATGGCTGGCATACCAAACCATTTTTTGTTGATGTGAGGAACTATATAATTAGTTCTGAAAGCAATTAAATAATTACATTTTTGAAATAACAGCTCTTTTATAAATGTCCATTCTAGTGGACGTCAGGACCATCTTCATGGACTTTATGACTCAATATTGTTGCAGGAGACGGAACTGAAGCAGACATTTTCTGCACCAGATAGTTAAGGGAGATTCAGATGTTGAGCTCTCAGATGATGAGAGAGATGAGGATTTCACACCTGGGATAGAAGAGGGTCAAGAAGAAGGGGGGGAAAGATAAAGGAGGCTCCATGAGCGCACAGATACAGACATAGAGACAGATAGGGACGAGCTGAAAGACATGGCCCTCTGTGGGCCAAGAGTAGCACGTATGTCTTATTGTTGTTTTTATTTTAAGTGGAGCCATGAAAAATGAGAATTGCCTCAGGAATGCCAAGTTTGTTTCTATGAGCAGGTCAAATGGAGACCACATCCATCAAACTAGTCAAGATGACCCTACAGCCCGTGCCGACTGGAGTCAATGAGGTACTTTTCCCACTACATTGATTACAAAGTCTTTGAAGATCTGGAAAGATTCACCAAAAACCAAACTAGTTTTTTAGTGACCAAATAAACAGCAATGTTCAGATCAATTACTTATTTACGTTTTAAATAAAGGTGAATGTATTATTGTATTAATATCACTCTATAACCATAATACGTTACATAGTCCATCTGTTAATTTTGGCTGTCTTTTCAAACTAAAATGGTCTTGACGTCCTCTACAGTAGACATACTGTAACATTTAAATTAAATTAAAAAAAAGTCTAAATTGCAAGATGTTTTTTTAACCCTAAATAGGTAGGAAATAAAAAATAAAGAAGATTGGAGAACATTTTCTTTCCTCGGTTCCCATTAACTTTTACTCTTTCACCAACTCAAGATGCAACATTTCATATGAATTATGAATAGATAAGCAGTCGATTTGATCAATTACAAAGTATATAATAATAATCTCATATGCACGCAGCAGTAATTCATTCAGCTAAGTGGAAACATACACCAGTGAAATTATGCAACAACACATCGCGCCTGATCAATCAAGCTCAAATGCCTAAAAAATGTCCCAAAGGTTCTGGGGAAAACAAACAACATAATATCACGGCTGCTTTCTCACAACAAAATCACTCCCACAAATAACCAAACATGGGCTCGCAGACAGTTCAGAACTCTGCACTTTGATCTAATTTGGCTGATGAGTCTTGGCATCTTTCATTTCACCGGCTCTGCCTCTTGAACCTATGCAATCAATGTGAGCTCTGTCTCCGGCCTCGCCACGTCTGCCGTGAGCCCGTTCTGTTGGCTGCAGGGAGAGATGGCTCTTTCCCGACACCATGATAGCCTCATTAGCTGCTTCCCCCATCATTTTACAACAGGACTGTGTGTTGCGATTCCTCATTAAGATAAGGGCTGTTGTATGGAAGGGGGGAAACAACCCTGTCAGTACTATGCACCTAATGCCAGGGAACGTAAGCGACTGCTTTCCCATAGAAGTCTAAAGGAAGTTCTCCAAATCTCTTTGTCTTTGTGACAGCTGTAAATGGGGATTTAGACAGAGGTATTGCAATTACACAGAATACTTTCATCTTATTGAGACAAATAGCATTGTTATGGAGGACATTTTTGAACTTACGATCAAATCATTAAAAGCATGGTTGCCACAAAACTCTGGCATGAACAGAAATATTCTAATGAGAGGGCTTTGTATTTAATTGGATGGACCTAAAGTGTGTCACATGCACTGTAAAAGTATGTCATGAATTTATTTGAAACAAGGTCCGCATTTAAGAATGACTGCAAATGGCTGGCCCTCAGTTCTGCTGTTCAGTTCATTATATCTAAAATGTACTCAGTTTTTAAAGTTAAAACGGCTCAAAAGTTACCCTGAGTTTGATCGGGGGGATAACAGTAAATTATTTTAGGGTTTGCCTAAAGCATTATATTTAACGAACAGCTTGATCAGCGTCATTATGATTTTGACAACAATCACAGCGAGCCTGAACCATAACAAAAAACATATGGTAGAAAAAGACATGCGCAACAAGTGTCGGCCTGAAAAACATAATCCAATGACAGTTTGTCACAGTTTTAAACATTGGATTGGGTTTGTGTTAAGTGAATCTTGCTCACACAATACAAACAAGTAGTTGTCTAAGGAGCAGTTACATTAATGTAAGTATGAAACTGCTTGGCCTACCAAACCTTTGGGACATTATTATGAACTTTAGTGAAAGACTTACGCTGCCAAACATGAAGCCTAGCACAGATATGTTTACATTGGATCAGAGACTTCCTGCATGCTGTAGGCTTCTGTTTTCTCAGCGCCTGAGCAACCGTTGTCAAACAGACAGAGGTTACGACGCAACAACAACCGATACACACGCTGCGTTCAAGACCACTGAACTCTGAAACTAATCAGACATGGTGTTGCTTATTGTCCTGGAGACGAGGCAGAGCCCAGGCAAAGGGAGCCTGTCAAATCACAGGCCCTGATGATGGAGATGGAAGATAAACTCAGGGTCCTTGGGGACTTTTCTCCCCAGCAAACACATCTCTGAGAGAGTGGAGACGCTATAGAGTTCTCCAACATCTGTCTCTGCTCTACCACTGATACACTGATACCACGTCTGCAGACCCCATCAACCATAGAAATGGACTGTTAAGAACCTACAATGGTCCTTGGAGTGATGCGTCCAGATATAGCTACAACAGCCTTCTCTCAAGTGAGCATTTCCTTTTTAAACACACACCAAGGAACTTCGGTGCGCAAACCATTTACTGAAGAACTCTTGTTTTCAAAAGGCTGACATTCAATCTGCAGAGAACTTTTTCCAATCCTACAGTATCTTCAAGATCACTATACTACACTATCACTAAAACTTGTGTCTTGTGTAGTAGCACGTACGGTCTGTAGAGGAGTCTAGACAAAATTAAACGTTACATTTTCACATATTTTACCACTTGCACCAGAAATGAACAAATGAAAAGTAAATAAGTAAATAATATTAACACGGCCAAATAGCTTACATTCCCCATACACAGGACAGGTCATTCATTATCAAAAGTGTGCTCACAGGTTAGTGTTCTGGGGGGCTGATATAAACATTAATTTGAGCCCGGGTCAGCAGGCGTTTACGATGCTGAGACACGCTGTTTGCCACCATGCCTCACACCAGGCAGCGCAGGTTAGGTGGCTGCTTGTTGTTTGCCACCCAGCAGCAAAAGGCTGTTACTGCCAAGTTATAAAAGGAGCTCAGTGTGGTGTACATTTCAGCTGGAAATAATGTGTAATTAAGCATGAGGTTGTTCTCACCTCATCTGTACAGTTTGTTCTTGTCTCTCATAGGGAGAGAGAGGGATGTAAAAACATTGAATCTTCACATCTGATAGAGACTGGACAGAGGGGTTCCCATTTACACTCAGCCCCCCACAGGCTCTGGTGAGAGTGATCATGTTGTAACAATTCTATACCATCATTTGTTCTAAATATAAACTTGTGTAGGAAGAGAAGTCAATGGATTTGCAGGACAATTTATGATGCCGTCTATTTTCAGGTATCAATGGAAAACTGGGCAGACACATACATGCTGGACCAGAACCAGAGACCAGAGGTTAAACATGACATGCTGTTCTCTACCTGAACGCACTGAGCAGTGTGTTTTTCCAGTGAACACTGACACATACGCTTCTTCACAGCTTGTACACACCAGAAAGTTCACGGTTTTTCTTTTTCACCCAGTATGCCAAATTTGACAAATGCTTTATTTGTTGTACTTCTCTTAGTAGACGATGAGAAAAATAATTTCACTACAAATAGCTTTGACACTTTTTCAAATCTAAAGATTGTCATGGAACATCATTTGTCAATGATTGGTGATTCACACTGAATCCCAGCGGTGCGTTTCAGTGCCCTAATTTGGCTGCCGCCCTCCTTCCTAGGTAACTGTCTCTTTCACACATACAGAGGACACAAAAGATGGCCGACATTGCTTTCCCTGGCGCTCTTGGAATGCAAAACTGAGCACTTCATTAATCATTCATCTTTAATAGATTATGCAAATTCCAGGACATAAAAATCAACAAGATCAATAACTGTATGAATTTTAATTGGGAGCAGAAAACATTTAAAGAATGAATATAATCGCGTGGCTCCATCCAGTATGAGAGCATAAGTTATTGATAATTGGATCCCAGCCTAAGTGAGGAAGGTAATTTAGCATTTTTCAGCCTTGGCATACATTCCTATTTACAGGGTTTGCTAATGGAAGAAAAAATAATATTATGCAGTGACAACCTACACCCAATCAAGTGCTTCATGCTTTGCTTTGCATAGTCGTTCAAATTAAGTAATAACAGCTAACTGGAAATTACTTTTGACTTTCATTTGGTGCTCAAAATACTCAAAAGCAATAGGCTTAAGTTTGATGTCATATTCCACACAAAGAAAAGTTTTCCTTGTTCGGCTCCTAATTATGCAATCTGTGGCCCTCACATGTATCGCTATAGGAGGACCCTGTCCCCCAGGTGGCTGGAAGACCACCTGCTATGAGTGTGCTCCCCAGAGCGAGACTGCTTTCATAGGAGGAGCCCGGCATGAAAGACAAAAACACACCTTTCTTCTCGTGAGGCCCAACTTTCTGGAGCAAATCTACCTCCCACATATTCAGGAATAAAAAAGGGGTCTTTCTTTTCCAGTAGTTCTGTGTTTGGGTCCGGGGCTGGACTGTGGGGATCATTTGAGAAGGGCCACTCAAGTTTTTCAATCATGCTGTCCTCCCCTTTACCTACTCTCTCTTTCTCTCACACACAGTGGACTCATTGACTCTGATGCCCACTGCATAATTATGGGTGTTTTATTAAAAGAATGGCATATTGCTCTGCAGTCAGTAAACCTAACCTGTCCTGGGAAAGAGCCTCAGCAGCCACATTCACACAACATTTCAATTAACCAGGCGGCCATCAACCTGGACAGCAGAGAAAAAGGAGCCATAGTGCAATACAGGGTGGGTCAGTGTGGGTTATATGATACAGATAGCTAGATATTCAATACACTGCACCTGCCATTACCTGTTGGCACTCAGTTAAAGTCACTATTAAAAACAGCAGCCAGGTCATGAATTGGAAAAAAACTGTAATTTTTGTTTTTCTTTACTGTCTGAACTGTACCTATGTCTCTCTCCTTCCCTCTCTCTCTCCACAGCATGAGGCAGCCAGCCAGCCACGGTGCTACTCCAGCCGCTGTCAATCAACAGGCTATCATAGCCTTTGATGACAACGTCGTGTCGCGGCGAGAACAGCAGCTGTCTCTTATGAGAAGTGCTCCCAGTCAATCTGTTAGCGGGCCAATCCGGGCTAACACAATAGCCAGTTAGGAGCAGCGTGTGAAAGGCCTGTAGGATTTAATGGGCTCAGATGATATATCGCCTCGCTCTGTCTCCGAGAAATAAATACACAGAGTGCCTCAAAAAGTGGCTCGAAAGAGCTTTTTCATTCGGTGATAAGAATTTAATATAGCTGGGAAAATGTGTAGCGCTATAAGGAAGCGGCAGTCAAAAATATTGATTACTCTATGATGATGCAATATGAAAGGATTTTTTACAATGCTCAGTCAAAGTTAACCAAGTTTGAAGAAAAGTGCATTTTCAGTTCAGGTCAGACATAGTCCCATTTGTCAGCTGCTCTCACTTATAGCTGAAGAATATTTAGGGGATGAGGAATAAGTCAAATTTGATCCATTTGGCTGGTGAAAGGGTCAGAGAGGAATTTGGAAAAATGGGATACAAAAAAAAACCTTTGGATAACAGGAGCGTGCCATGACAATACGGGAAAACGCAGCAGCAGAGGCGGAGCTAAATACACTGTCTGGGTTCAAGCACTTAGTTTGTGCACCTTGCTGAAGATTTCTTTAGACCTGCTGCAGCTGTGTTTTAGGGATCAATGTAGCATGAGTCAAATTGTACCTGTCACAACAGAGTAGCTCTGGGAGACACTGGAGGCGAGGTCGGAGCTGGCGCTGGAGGAGAGGCTCGGCTTCACGTCATCATGGCCGCCGTTCAGGGATGGGTGTGAGTATTCATTCGCCTGTAGACAAATACACAAAACATGCAAAAATACATCAGTAAGGGAATGCACATTTAATTCAAGGTGGCAATCAAACATTCACACTTTTTATTTAAAACATTTCACATTCCATCAGATTGTGTCATGATATTGTCAATGTTGCTCATTCACTGCATGCAAGCCCACGTGTGTGAGATTTAAAACAGCATTCATATATGGAATATGTCTGAAGGAAACCCCTAGTGTATCTGAGGAAGCTGCCTGTAATCCTCTCACTGTGTTTCCTTCTGAATATTTCCCTTGATTTCTGTAACCCCCCCCCCCCCCCCCCCCTCTTCACCAACCCGTCCTGACCCTGCTCCCCATGCTTTACCAATACCTATGATGTATGCATGCATTAGGGCTTGTCTGAGGAAAAGGCAGAAAGTGGAGAGAGGGATGAGAGAGGGATTGGGAGAGGAGTGAAAGGACGGGGTGTCAGCTGGCTCTTTGTGCTCCACTGCAGTCATCCCTGTGACCAGTCAAGGGAGGAGACATTCAGGGCTTTGTTACAGGAGAGACATGTGGTGTGTTTTTAAAGGGGGGAACAACCTCAAAATCAACCTTTGTGTTTCGCCTATAGGATGAACACATAAAACTGGGTTGATGAAATAATAAAATAGTGTGTATTGTTTTTCCCCTCTCATACTTTTATTAGTACATTTTACTTTATATTGGAGTTTTTTTATTGCACATCTTTTCATCTGTGATCAAACATATCGTGCAGCTGCAGACGACTTTCATGTTTTACAATAATTCAATCGAAAAACTAAATTGCAATACTCGGCTGGACTGTAGGAGAAAAGTTCATGTTAGAATCAACTCCCTAAGTATTTATCACTTTAATCTCAGGTTAAGACTCAGCTAGCAGCTGTGATAAATCCTGTTTGTTAATGAGATGACACTTCCTGACCGGACTCTTCTTCTTTAAAAGGATAAGTGTGTGTGCACACATTTGTGTCTGTGAGTGTCGTGTCAGAGTGCGTGTGTGCATCTGTTTGTCTCAATGGGAAGGGGTCCCTCAGGGGCGAGCTGGTGACCCCAGCCTTGTCTGCCTCTATCTCAGATAAACTCTAATTGTCTGCTTACAACTGTTCCCTGGCACTAGGCTGGATGTTCCTCTCTATTCCACTGGGCCTCAGCAGCACAAGAGCCATTTTGTTATGCAGATGGGCTGTGGGCAGGGCCGGGCTGGGCGGAGGGCGAGTGGCAAGCACAGAGGGTCCTGAATGACCTGACCACATGGCTGCCAGAAGTGTGGGAGGGATGAGGCATATTCAGCCTGGCCTCTTCAAAATGGCTTTTTAATGCCCTGACGCAGACACCAGACAAGCCCCTAATAGCCTAATATCCCACCTTTTCACCAGTTTAAGAAAAGGAGGGGGTGTTGGAGCATGGAGAAAAAAGGAGGTGCACAGAACGAGTGGAAAGCGGCCTGATTAATATTACATTAAATTAAAACTGATTTTTCTGGACCATTCTGATGCCGTTTTTCTCCCCCTCCTCCACCTTCCTCTCGCTTTTTTAATACCTTCTCCTCCACTCTTTGTGATTGCAAGTCATTTCCAATTCGTTTTGGTATTGATCTTGCCGTAGAAATCACTTTGGTAATTAGCTGCATTAGGTGCTGTATAGCAGGCTGAGGGGCTGTCCCCCTGATTTATCGCTGCTGTAATTCTCTGCGATCGCGCAGAGATGAAAATGAACTCAATTAGGGCACTGCTAAGGCTGCATGGGCACCCACATAGAGTTCCAATGGAAAATTAATAGTCTCATGTTGTTTAAGTTTTATCAATGTAAATAAAGGTTATATGCTTTAATAGGCGGTAGCTTGTAGGTTGCTTTGTGTACGAAATTAGTTTGGCCAACCTGTTCAGGTTTGATGTGTTCTGGGGTGGGGAAGACATCAGGGTAAGAAGGACGTTCGAACACACGGTCCAGGGCCTCCAGCTGCTGCTGGGTGAAGGCGTCCGCCCGCAGGTGCTTCCTTAAACTCTCCACGCTGCCCTGAGAGTCGCTGCCGGGGCCTGAGCCATCAGAGCCATCTAGAGAAGGAGGGAGAGGGAGAAGGGAAGGAAGAGCAACAACATTTAGCATCAGGGAAAAGCTCCAACTTTTTTTTTAACCTGATATTCTAGCAGGCGTGCCATGTGAGATGAGCATAGGCAGATTTTTTTTATCTAGCTCAACGGGTGTGAGAGTGATGGCATGAGGAGCAGCAGTAAATTCAGGGAGATCCACCAGCATGTCTGCCTTTTTATCCCCCTCTCTGTTTTTCACTGTCTCTCTCTCTCCCTCTCACACACTCACTCAAGCAGCTCCCTGCCCCCCCCCACCTCTCCTTGTGGCCACCATCAGCACGGTCATCATGTGATAGGTCTATGGTAATTGATGGATTACCTTCAGTGCAAATACATACTTGTAAGGGAGAGCGTGTATTTCAGGAGGAGAAAGTAGGGCTGGCGATTACATACAGATCCTCTCATTCTGCCAGCGGGAAATGGAGGGCCATTATTTAACTGTACTATTTCCTCCTGAACATATTACCCTTCCCTCTCTCTGTCTCTCTTTCTCTCCCTCCATCCCCCACATATTGCCTGTCTTCTGGAAAACAGAATGGAGTGGGGACGGTACTTAGGGCCGAATAAGGACGGGGCGACGAGGGCAAGCGTATGCATTTCCTTACTCAGTCACACTATATAAACAAATGAGTCTATGCTTCCCTCGTTCTCCTGATCTCTGACCCTATCAACTCGGCCAGGGAGCCCAGCACCGCCGCTGCAGCTCTCCGTCTGCTCACTCATCAAGTCCCGAACACTGAAAGGAAAAAATATCTGCAGCTAAAACCTCCAGCCAGCATCCCAGGAACCTCCACTGCACTGCCTGCCTGCCTCCCGCCACCCTCCCTTCCTCGCTATATCCCACCGCCAACAGTGGATGAGGGCTTTAGCTCCCATACAAATCTGTCATTCTAAATTTGCAGCAGATTATGTTCTCTCCTGGGCGAGCCAGCGGTGATATATGATATGCAAGGCCGCTATTGATTGCCTGATCCGCCAGCAGAGGAGGGAGGCGAAATGAACTTGGAATGAACATCATGCCTCAACTCATTGTGCGTATAATACTCTACTTAATCCCACATTTTTCTGTGCTATGGAATTCAATTGATCAATCATGTTCCACTGATGGTACCATTTCAGGGGCGTTATTGCCATTCTGCTCGGCTGCTTGACCTTTTTTCAATGGCTGAGGCCATAGGATGAACCCGACTCGCACCAAGAAATAGATCCATGGGGAGAATGGAATGGAGGACTGCAATTGGGTAAGAGTGTGTGTATGTGTAGATGGAAGGGTGTGTGTATATGTGTGTTTCTCTTT
The DNA here is from genome assembly GCF_902827115.2 of Pseudochaenichthys georgianus. Lineage (NCBI taxonomy): Eukaryota > Metazoa > Chordata > Actinopteri > Perciformes > Channichthyidae > Pseudochaenichthys > Pseudochaenichthys georgianus. The sequence goes on along the minus strand of NC_047517.1, from coordinate 25,840,060 downwards.
TAAAATATATTGACTTTAGCTTTGTGTAACATTTATGAAGGAATCAGTTTTTCTCCTGCCACCTGTGTTTTTCCTTCCATCAGTTAACCAATTTTTATTTATCACAGGCTTTTTTTCCCTTTTTCAAACAGTTCCCTTGGGTGTAGGGTTAGGGTTTCACCATTAGTTGTGCTGTATAAAACTAAATAGTTGTTTGTGGTACAGGAGAAAATGGAGTCATTAATTTCCACGTATCAGCTGGTCTGAGAAAAGAGCCAAGTGCAGATCAATAGCGAGGGTTTGTCATTCACTATGGAGGAGCATGCTTATACTCAGCACCCCCTCAATCGCTTAATCAGGCCTTCTGTACTGGCTTCAAAAGACATGCCTTCCAATCATAGGACACATTTTGGTGCCCTTCACGTGATCTAAATGTAAACAAAAGCCTCACTTCCTAAATAAAAAAAACAAGCTTATTGATTGACGGGCATTACAACACAATAAACATGAACTAAATCCTTGTGGTGTTTTTAAAGGTTGGTTTAGACCTGTACTATACTACAACATTGGACTTAAAAAGGCCTTGTTGTTAATCATGTTCATTTATGCCACATTCTTTTCAGCCCTAACTCACATTTTACATTTATAAGGTGAAATAATTACTACTTTTGGCCTTAAAATGGAAATAATACTAAATCATTTATCTTCAGAACTCGCCATTAGAGGTTCATGTTTGACATATATCATAAAATAGCAGCAATAAATCAGATTCATCCTTTGACAGTCAGCGTGTCAAGTGGAGTGTGAAGCCCAACTGTCAGTGTGTGTGTGTGTGTGTGTGTGAGTGTGTGTGGTGTGTGTGTGTTCTCATTGACTGGCTTCATTTTCTCAGTGTTTCTTCAACCCCTTTGGGTGTCTCAGCAGGTATTCTCTTATCATTCCTAGAGCACCAGCTGATTGCATCTCTTGGTTTTAACGTCAAAGTGTTAGGAGACAAACCCAAGATAAAACAAGACTCTTCAGTGGTGACATTCACAAATGAACCCTAAAGAAAAGCACTTTCCAGTGAATACGTTCTTTGATCAGCTTGAACAGAAGGATGTTGTATCCAAAAGCTTTACATTAATTAAAAAAGTACAACACATTCAAGTAGACTACCACCAGACCAAAAGGCAAACTCAGTCAATGGACATGAAAGGGTGACTTTCATTGTTTAACAATATAAACTTATAATCACTCTCACTAAATGCTCTTTCAGCCATTTGATCACACACGTACAGCGTTAACCAACGGCGATAGAGACTGTGAGACAGACCACAATGTTATCAAAAGCTGTTCTGTTTTTCTTTGTCTCTAAGGGGGATGTTAACGTCCTGTGGTGGCATGGTGGCACTTTATGTCCTTCTTTCATCTCCCTTGTCCCTCTGATAAGATAACTCAGCGAGAGTAGAGGCGGGGGCTTGTTTGAAAGGCAAATGAATTCCTACACACCGCCTGTGTCTCTCCGTAAATCAATGACACTGGTTTCCTAGATCAGACGCTGGGAGTCCTCTCTGATAGGTGAAATGATGCTATCGCAAATTGTGGATCATTTGTTGATGTTTTTAAAAATGCAGTTATGCTTGAAAAAAATAGAAGAGAGCACAAACAAACTGGTATACCCAGAGGGTGAACACTCCTTCCCTGTAAGCTAGCGATATTTATGAAACCTCTGAAGCGGAAAGGAGAGAGGTGGGTGGGGTGGGAGAGAGAGAGAGGGGGAGAAGCAGCAACGCTGCCATGGCTGTTAAGATCCTGTTATGTTGTGGCGTGTTTAAGAGCTTTATTAATTCGATTTAGCACCACCAACCAGTGTACTGACTGTCAGCAGGCATAGTGATGCTTATTTGATATTTGCACTGACTGCCAGCACTGAGGCTGTGTTGATAGTATTTTCAAGCACTCTAGTTATTTTATTTACCTTCATATAAACTCTCAGATCTAGGCCACAGCAGAACTTTATAATAAATAAAAAGTACACCGCTATTTGAAAGCAGTTTGTGAGTTTATAACTTAATTAATAAGAGAGTGGCAGTAGATCAGAGTTGGCGTTAAATTGTACGGTTGGCAATATGATTCCTGGCTACTTATATTACTTATTGCAAATTGTAAATTTTAATATGTCTTTAAACAATAAATTATGAAGCATATTGCTGCACAACAGGAAACTTTATTTATAGAAATCTTAAAACACTTTGGTTTTCTTTGTAAATACGTTTAAATAATCTTCCCCCCTACTCATTTGTGGAAAAATAACCTGGTAGGAAATATATTTTTGCAGTCTCCCATTTTAGCAAGACTCCCTTCCCATCTCTTGTTTTTCTTTGTCCTCCTCTGGACCACTCTGTCGTTTAGCGTCGCCACCCTGTGTGGCGAGTATTTGTGGAAATGCAATTAACGTATCCCCTCTTTTCTCTTGCCTTTTTCTCCCTCCTCAAGCTGAGTAATGCATCGCTCCATTAATTCCCGGCATCGCTGCCCGTAATTGACTTTTCTCTGACATGATTCCTCTTCATTGAGTGAATTCTCTCTCCTAATATTTTTTGTGACGGCCCTCATTGTATATTGTTTACAACTAAACGTGGGGTCTCACGCAGCCATGTTGCTGAATGCAAATGGTTAACCTGCAAGACTCAAAATGAAGAAGGGGTCGATAAGAGGAGAAATGAAATGTTGAAGAGAAAGAACGACAGAGATAGAGAAGTGAAGGAGGAGGGGGTGAAATGCAATGTGGACCCTTTTGTGTCTTCCTCTACTGTCGGGGGCCTAACAGCTTCTTGTCTCTATGTTACGCTCTGTGGCCCCTCTCAAACCTGGGCTTTTCTCTCTCACACACACCCCATCAGGGCCATCATGGTGCTCATGATTCCATTTATTTCTGTCTCGCTCTGGATGCATTTATTTTCTAAAGTGATCCTCTATTGACTCATTGTCATGGACTGGCTTGACTAGCCAACCAGTGTAGGCCCAGGTTCAAATCCATACACTAACTGATTCAAACTCCACAAATGGGTCATGTGTTAAAAGATCCACACCGGACGATCTCCAAAAAGGGCCAAGTATCACATTTGAACAAATCAAACCAGTGACTCTATTCATGTTTCCTTAGGCTATTGAACAAGGTGGATATGACTCTGGCTTCCTGGTGCGATCTTTCTTTTATGTCATGAATGAACAACCTGCTAGGCCATATTTTTCTCTCCCCGCTCACACAATCATCAACTCCTTCTACACTCATCCTACACCCACGCTACAATCACAAGTTATGACCTTTGCTTTCTCCATCTAATTTATCACTGTAGCTCCCGACTGCCTGTCCTCCCCAGAGCTCCACTGGGCTCCATCCAGCGATGAGACATACATACAGCTAGGTCACATCAACCTGCCTGAACAGCAGGGCTAACCTGTCACTGTGTGCTAAGACTAGGAAAACACTGCATTTACATAAAGCAACACCTCTACAGATTTCCCTTTTCAAACTAGAACAAACTAGAGCAGGTATGTTTTACATAATAATTTGGCCCAAACTTTTTTTAATGAGTGCATGGACTTCTAGCGCTGTAATGCACATTTGACAATCCCACAGCAGTTGTCACCTTTTCTTGGCTTCCACTTCCACCATAGGTTTGAATGACTGAGTGAGAGCATGCTGTACAACAGGCTAATTTCCCCACTTCACTATTAATGCATTTGGCAGGAACAACATTCTGTAATGAGATACACAAATAAATAAATCTGGCTATGGATAGATTCGGGTTGGGGTGGTGGTGATGGTGGTGGTGGTGGTGGTGGTGGTGGGAGGAGGTTGGGGGGGGGGTTGTGTGTGGGAGGGAGGGGGCACATTGAGACGCATTCTCCCAGCACTGGCATAATTGGTATCACTGCTTGCAGACGTGCAAACCAATCTCTCCTCAGATAGGGCTGAGACTCTCTTTTCCCCCCTTAAGGCTATTTCTTTTGTCTTTTCGATCGCTTGCACATCCAAGATAGAGGAAGGGAGGGGGGGGGGGGGTGAGATGTTAATTTGTGAATTAATAGCTTCTCTCCGCAGAATTGCAAATTATTTTAAATGTATGTGTATGTGTGAGGAGCATCTGAAGCCACAGAGATACAAACAGACACACTTCGTACACATTTCCATAGATAGGTGTCTACCTAAGCATGCGCAGATCTTTACAAACAATGCTGGACTCTCTTTAGGCTGCCAGGGCCTCCTTCCGCCCTCCTCCCCTTATTAAACCACTTTCTCATTCAGCTGCTCTACCTTCTCTTTTTTTGTACCTCCCCCATCTTCACTTGAAGCCGTCCAGTGTAACATGCTACTTTTAATTTGCAATAGCACATGACAAGGACAGATTAATGGCTCTTATGGCACCTACGTCCCTGAAGCTCGTCTTACGGGGACCCCGTGTACATAACGCATGTCACACTACATTATCTCTACAGCCCTCCAGTAATGGGGACCTTTTTCCTCTTCAAAGGGCAACTGCTGACTTCAGCCACACATGGATCACACGCCACCACCATCACAGCACCGGTGGTACAAGAACTGTACATAGCTTTTTTTTCATGTTCATCATGGTCAAATGATCAAAATGTAGGAACAAGCATTTGAGGATTTCAAGCATAACATCTTTGATTTGTTTACAGACATGCAACAGAGTCATTTGTACAATATTATAAACAACATCAAACATATTTTCTGCACTATATCTCCCCTTTAAAAAAAAGAAGTTATTACTTACTACTATCTGTTTACGCATGTATATATTTTGTGAATTGTCTGACGAGGTAACTTTTTGTGTTTGAAATTATATTAGCTAGCTCAGGTAACTGGTCTGCCTTTTGTTAAAAAATAAAAAACATTTTAATTGTGAGCCGCTATACTGTGCTTTACTGTATATTGAACTGCATGCCATTACATGGACAATTAGATTTTCCACTGTTACTTCTGCTAAAATGTAATTAATTTCCTTGCAGATTATTTATTGGAAAATGTTTCCCCGCCTTGTCCCCATAAACTCATAACCCCGGGAAGAGCAGAAACAGTCATTGAGAGGACAGAGTTGTGGTCTGATTGACCAAAGCAAAAGAAAAGGTAGTCCAACTTCAACTTACAATGTCCTATTTTTCTTCCATCCATGTGGTTGCCACTCCAGTGAACTAAAGAGAGAAACATAAAAGAAGGAAGTGGCCTGTTTTGATGAGTGCTCTTTGGAATCATTTTAAACCATTTCATCCCATCAGCCACTTCTAAACAGTACAACAGCATCACACATATACACACACATGTTCACACATACATGCAGCCCCCTCCCTGCCTCCACCGGTCTGTTCCTACACCTGTTCAGGCCTCCACCGGGGACATGTTAATTCATAGGCATTAAAAAAGCCAATTGTTTGCGGAACCGATAATCTATTAGCCCTCAGGCAGTGTGTGTCCACTCTCTTTCCTCGCATAGGAATGGGAAATTCTGGCTTGGACCGGATAGGCTTCCCACTTACGTAATCTTTGAGCATATCTAAGTCTCATTTCTTGCCCTGGTAGTCTTAAAAAAAACTTTATTATAGAACATTTTAATGCTTTTTTAGATTATCTTCAGTAAAATAATATATATCTAAGTATCCAGTGCAGGATTATTACATGTAAAGTATTTAACTGACAGTATCTAGGCGCAGATACACAACAGAGCTTCTCTTTCTGTGTTTTATTACGTTATAGAGGAGCAGTAGCTCTGATGCCTTGCCAAGGGGGATTAGAGTTGTATGACAGCTATATGGGATATATCTACAGTACGTCTGAGCATGGTATAAAATTGAGATGCAGCTCTGTAGGCGTATGGTAAAACGCAGGGCATCAAAAAGCTGATTGAATCGCAACACTCTCTCAACACTCGCCCTGCCTGATATACAACATAACAAGTCACTGGAGACAGCACACAGACACACATTTGGCTGCAGCGCTGTCATAAATGCCATCTTCTTCACACACAGGGGGAAAAAAGTAGGAGACGAGTGATGGAGAGAATTAGAAGGATGGAAAACAAAGGGATCTTGTGTCTTCCTTACCTTCGTCTCGTTTCCTCTTCTCGCCGTTGGAGCGAGGGATACCCAGAATGCCGTTGATGGAGTAGGAACCTACGGGATCGTTGGAGGCGCTGGACACAGGGGGAGAAGCTGTGCTGGGCACTGATGGGAGAGAGCTGAGTTAGTGTGTGTGTACAGTATGTGTGTGTTCAGGTGTATATACACTTCAAAATGCATGTTTGTGTTTATATTTAGGTGTTTTCCTCCTGTTTCCGCGGCTCATCTGACTGTGCGGTAATCTGTGTGTAGCCTCCCTCACACTTACCTATGGTGTGGCCGGGCGTGGAGAGCGGCGTCACGGATCCGTCGGGGGACGGGTGGAATTGCTGCTGGACTTTGGTGCGGATAATCCTGGTAAAGTGAACAGCAGACACGGATCAATCAATACTGCTTCCAGAGCATGGAGATTTCACACCAGCCCGGCCGCCTCGGGACACTTAAACACGGCACATCACTTCCACTTACACCCGTGCATGTACAAGTGCTCCATCGTTTGGGGCGCTCGTATCCTCATATTCAGGCCTCTGTCACAAATAGCCAATCTCTGGGCTTTAGGGGCAATCTCTCTACTCCTGTGTGAGGCTGAATGGGGGCTGCCCCCTGGGATTGTGGATTCAATCTAGCTGGATTCTGAGGTTAGAAATATGATAAAGTCCCCATACCAGTAAGATGTGATGTGGCGGGAAAGTCTTCATTGCACTTTGGTCTGAATGATCTTGCAAACAAAGCATGAAATCACATCAATTCACCTCAATGATCAGCTTCACTGGCTCTACCTGGCCAAGTCTAATAATCTCCCTCTCCTGCTCCCCACTCCCTCTTTTCCCCTCACTCTCTCTGTACTCTCTCCATCTCTCAAACCTGATCTTTAACTCCTCTCTCTTACCACCTCATCCCCTTTTCTCATTTCGGCCTCACTGTCCAATGTGCTCTACGTTTTACTGTACTTTACAATAACTGTCTTTCAAAACCCTTATCTCTTTCTTTCCTTCTTTCTATCTCAACTCTTCTCCAAATCATGTCTTTATTTCTCTCTTTATTCTCGGTCACCTCTCGGGCGTCTGCTGTAGTGTTTGGTATTTGTGTTGCTCAGTGTAGCACACAGGAATCCACCAGGCTCACTGAGCATCAGAGCCTATTGATTGGGACACCGTGATAGAAAAGTTGACGGCGAATGGCAGGGAGGAACAGCAAATGCAAATGGTGATCTATAAATGATATGTGACAGAAAAGCAATAGTGTCTCATTGGCCCAACCTGAGACCACTGCCACATCCGCTGTATTTTAATCCGGGGTGCTCTTTGAATTCAATAAGTACAAAATAAAAGAAGGCATCACAATAAACTGAAAACTTCAAATACGACATAATGCTACATGTGTTAAAATGAGGATTATTGTAAAGGTACAGTGGGATTTACACAAGCTCAGCGATCGCTCTTATGGGACATGATCGCATTACATGAAACCATGACTATGGTAATCTTTTGATTGACAGATGTACGTGAGATCATTGAATAACAGGCAGCGTTGTGCAGAGACAGACATCCCACATGGAAGCCCTCTCACTCGGGAGGTGTGACAAAAACAGACTTTTACAGACTGCAGATGAGGCGAATGACTTTCACATGTGCATGCAGCATCCAGCAATGAGCTATCAATTCTGAATCAGGCAGCTACGAGGTTAACTTCCTCGGGGGCAAATAATGTACATCAGACTCTTTTTTTTCATTCCCCTCACTATCTCATGTGTCCTCCATACTCTCTCCTTCAGGCACGGCAACAAAGGCTAGCAGCCTCCTCCAGAAAACACACATCAATATTGTATTTGAATTTCTAACATCTCACCACAACAGTTATCTGACCTCATGACTCTAGGGAGCCTCATAAATTCAAGGACTTTGTTTCAAGTCTATGTTATTGATATTGAATAAGCAATTTAGATGGGTGGTTTTTGGGTGTTGTAAAAAAAAAAAGTCCCCAAAGAATGATTAAAATGTGGATCAATATGATTGAAAGCCGCTTAGGACCTTATGTTCGCCTCTGTCCTCTGGGCATGTTGCAGTGGGTGGAAACTCCTCTCTGCAGTGACAAAACAAAGTGCAACCCAGTCTCTGTGTAATCTTTAATAATTCATGCAGGAAAAATGTGTTTAAAGCCAGGACATCCTCTTTAGTCAACAGACCAGAGGTCAGCTTCTTAACCACAGAGACCACCAGACTCTCTCTCACTGACTGCCTCTTTATTCCTCTTCCTCACTACTTTCCCAATCCTCCCTTTATTTAAGACCAACAGTGAGAACAATAAATAACCGTAGACATTTAAAATAGCCTGGAAATTATAGTTATAAATGATAGGTGTGATTCTTTAATATACATTCCAAAATAATCTGCCGCATTCTCTACATGTATTATGATATATATAATGATACATATCAATAACCATTCTTAAATGCTAATATACGTTTTAGGGACATTTAAGAATGAAACTAGGTTAGGACTTGTAAGTACATGCTTTAAGAATGAAAAATGCAGTTTGTTTTATGCATTGCCACCAGCTCTGATGTTAATGATTAATGCGTAGGCCAACTTAGTTTCAGAGCACAACATTCCTGTAATAGTGCTGTTCCACACAGTTTAAAACCAAGCAGATGGTCAGAAATGTTTTTTTAATAGTCACACATAAAACATTGCCTCCACACACAGTTAAATACATTTTCCTTTGCTTTTAGGAACAACAAGTGAACAGCACGAAAAGGACCTGTTGAAAGCATAATTTCCATCACAGCCTGATAATAATATTCCTTTCTCTTCTTCTGTTTAGATTCATCTATCTCCTGCATTTAGCTGGATGTGTTATGAGACTCTATTCAGCTCATTAAAATGTAATGCCGATGACCAGCTCTCTGGAACAGTGCCTCCTAACCAAAGTTCATCACTCGCAGGCACTATGGGGCTTTTTTCACTTTGCACACACGCACTAGGGCTTTTCACCGGCGTCCTCTGTCTAAAGATACTCTGTCCACTGCTGTCCCGCTTCATGTGGAAAGGTGAAGGTGTAGGGTGTCTGCTGCTTTAGCTGCTTCAGTGGAACAGAAACTCTTTTATAGTCCATTTACCCATAGATCAACACTGTTTGAGGGGGATTTTTTATATGGTCTGTCACATTCTGAATTCATTTGAATCATGCTGTAATTACAATTATGTTAGACTGCATATGAAAAATATAGGTTAAGTGCAAAAATACATATTATTATTGTTTTTTTATTATTATTGTTTTTTTATATTATTAATTATTAGTACTTATAATTATTATAATAATACTATAATGTGTAATTAAAAAAAGTAATCATTTAGAGTTGTCCAACTACACTATATGAGTCTAAATGTGTGGTCTGTTGTCGCTCCACATTCACCTCGGTGTTGGAAAACAGAGCAATTGGTTGGTAATAAAGAGGCTGCTGCCGCTTCTGTCGCAGTGTGGTCCGCGTATTGAACGACTTTGTTGGGTATTTCCCTCTGCCTTTGGATCTGGTTACGCGGTATTGATCGGGTTTTATCGAGACAGATGTGATTCTTCGTGGCCCCATCCTCAGCTCCCGTGCTGGCTGTGTTGTGGAGGGCCGCAAAAGAGATTGAATTGCACTTGTGAGACCACCCCGGTTAGGCTCGGCTGGGACTATAGATAAAATAGTTATGTGCTTATTTCAAAACGGTCATTTCCAGTTTACGCAAGGGGGTTTCGTGTTTTGTTTCCTCTTCTGTTCTATTGTTCCCACTCAAACATCTTCTCTTACATGCGTGAACACGTATAGAAATAAATAAAAATGCACTTTGCAACAATCCGGCATGGTTTTCAAGACAACATCAAATGTAAAACGGCTATTTCGCCTACCTGTTGATGGATGAAACGCTGGGGACGGTGTCGTTGTCGCAGACGGCCTCAGCCAGTAGTCGGTCCCTTATCTCCCAAGCGAACATGGTTGGGTTCTGGCGCTTATAGTCAGCTATTTTATCCACCACTTTCGGAGTTGCAACCTTTGGTTTGGAGCCTCCAATAACTCCGGGTTTAATACTGCCGGTTTCATAGTACCTGCATGGGGACAGAGTGAATGGTTCTGAATGGAGTCTGTCTGGATGGAAAAGGTGGCTTAAATATATGTTGTGTGTAAACAAATCCCCGCCGACCTTAGTACACAGTGTGAAGAAAAAAACCTAAAAATATGATGGCGGCTTAAATGTATTGGTGTGGAAGTGTGCTGTTTTATGGGCCTAATTGAGTGTCAGCTGGAAGGTGAACAGAGCGGATTTTTCAACGAAAAGCAGTGTAATTAAAATCACACAATATAAGCAGTGAGACGGACAGAACAAAGGACAGTTTAGCTGTAAAAGCAAAGTTTAGACCTAATTTCCAATCTCCATGAGTTTACAGTAGCATGCACGACATGCCACCATGACCTATTGGTAAATGTTGGTGACAAACATTCAGTGTGTGTGAAATGAAATACCTCTGAAATGCCTTCTGATAGCTGAAAAAAATATTTCAAAATATTATCTCACAGCATTTGTGCTCTGATGTATAATGATGTAGACCTAATTTATCAGGATGTAAGCAGCGTTTACTGATGGAAAAATATATGAACATAACGTGTGTATTATGGGCTTTCTGTAAAGGATTATGATACTCAAAGGTGTGTTTGACGTAGACTGCTTTATTTTCCTAATCTGCTAGACAGGTTCCCATTCGTGACTTGAAAATACAGTTTTAAAGTGACTTCGTGCTACTTTATAAGCTTTCTTCATCTGTTAATATTAATACAGCCTCATATTCCTCTGTGATATTTGTTGTCCGTATAATGCTTAGCTGTAAACTCTGCTCCTAAATTGTTTCATGATTATGATGCTTTTCTCTTGCAGGGCTGCAGGTGATGGATAGAAAATCTCGGACGCAGAACTGCTGTGTTCAAGCAAAAATAGAGAAAGGATTAAAGGAAAGAAAAAAATGACCTGCCTATATAACCGATGGCTGAGGCTGAAATATAGCTGGGTGCGCATATATACGGGCTATAGAAGATTGATGTTTGACACACTGTTGGTAGTGGATCCCCCCCTTTTACCTGCCGAGGATTTTGCTGACACAGCCGTGACTGACCCGTAGCTGTCTGGAGATGTCGCAGGGCCGGACCCCCTGGTGGGCCAGCTCCACGATCCGCTGCCTCACCACGTCCGGGAGGGGCCTGCCGTTCACAAACACCCCGCCGAGCTGGTTCACACCGCCGTGCCCTGCGTGGGACACAACAGCAGCACAGGGAAGCATAACATTACACACCTGCAGGAGACACGCTCTCTTCACGTGAGGTGGAGAACATGGAGGTTCATTTCTATTTTGTGGGTGTTTTGGTTTTAATGTTTAAATCACATGAATAGGGCACATGCATGCAAAGAGTTACACTTGCACAAATGCACATTTTAATTTTGACACCAATATTTCTTGCTGCATTATCTCTGAAATAAAAAGATATATTACATTTTATAAACATTTAAATAAACAATGGTAGGATTTTAAATAATAAAAACACTATTACAATGTATAATAGTCGTAATAATATTAGGCTAACGTAATTTTAATAATGATAGATATAGCAGCAGAGTAAAATTCAATAAGGTTATTTTAGTGTCTCTTTTAAATATAGAACATATTTAAAAAAAACAAACAAGCAACCAACATGAAATATATAGAAAAATAAAAGCACACCGCAATGGCTCTTTGGATACCACATAAATAAAAAATAAAACTCCTTTCTCTCTGTGCATTGGCAATGGGCAATATTTTCCAAGAGCACCTCCTCCACTGCAGCCTAACACATGTCGCAGATATTATGTTTCAACCTGTTTAATTTTCCTCGCACAATTATTGTAAATAATTAAAATGAGCTTTGATAACTCATATTACAAACGCGGATGGCGCGAATGAGGAGGAATAAATAATTTACACGCAGCCCGGGTCTTCTTTACCCATATCGTATGGAGAAGAAAACATGAAGAAAATTAACAGTTGGATGAACTGCGTACATTTTATTACTAAACATCTAACTTTAAAGTGGGAGAAAAATAAAGTGTTACATCCATTTACACACAGCGTGCCCTTGTCTGAAGCATCTGCTATTTCACAGGCAATAAAAGCTTTGTATTTAAATTGGGAATTTCTATTTATAACTTCAAAGAAAATGTAGCTTAGCTAAAAACAGCTCAAATATTCTCAATTTGATTAAACTCTGACTCAATAAAGCTTTAGCAAAGACATTTCAAACAAAACTCCTGTGACACGTGCTCATAGGAATAAGCCAGAAATATCTTTATATTAAAAACATTTTTAGCAGCCTTATATTTGGTTTTTCTCTGCTTATTATTTCCCTTTTTATTAACACCTAAATTTACCCAACAAAATATTTTTTTTCAAGTGACTCTTGCAAACCCTTGCCAATATTCTTTTGGGAAAATAACTAAAGATACAAACATGTTTAAGACAATAATAAAAAGATGGCAAATAACAAGCCTTAATTGACTTAAAATATATAATAAAAATATTAAACATCTAAAATAAAGTAGGCCTACATAACATAGTCTAATGCGGTACTTAGACTGTATTAATTCAAAAAATATGGTCAAAACACAAACGTGTGTAAACTAGTTTGTATACTCACAGTGCATCGCCGAGAAGGGGTCTGCTTTGCAGTGAATATCCATTGGATAGCAAAGGAAGGAAAGGTAATCGACTGAGGTCGCCGTTTCGCCTCTGTGGTGCAGCTTAAAGCTGGAAAAAACAAAGATTTACAATTCGGAGCAGCGAACAACAGTCCGTGTGCGAAGAGTCCGCGGCAGTGGACAACTTCTCGGGGCGATGCTAAGTTTTCCTCCTGTTCAAGTCTAAACTCAAAAGTGTCTCTGAAGGGCTGTCAGGTGCAGAGCATGACCCAGGCGTGTGCAGAGCGCACCAGTCGCAGCAACATTGACTCAAACCGTGTCACTGTTTGTCTTTTAAGGACATCATGAGCAAAAACAAAAAGGCGAATAACTGAGTCTCCACGGGTCCGCTTGCGAATCTGTGGCCGAGAAATCCCTCTCCTCTGACGGCGGGCTGTGTGCTTTAATCAGATAGGGGCGGAGATGACAACAACATGGACACGGCGAAGTACAGAGCAGTGCGTCCCCCTCTCCTCCGGAATGGGCTGTGCCTGAGCGAAGCTTTGGGCTGAGAATGAAACCCCTCTCCTTGTGTGTCTGTTTCTAAAAGCTGCAGTCCCACAGATCACCCCCCCTCTCCTACCTCCATCCCACAGATCCCCTCGCATAGAGATGGATGACTTGTCAGACAAAGGCAATAGATTCCAACACTTTGTGATTCGCCCACGTAAAAACCTGCAGCTCAAATGAGGAGGTCCCTGCATCCGACAGCCAGGAAGGGGAGGGAGACGAAATGGGAAATGATGAGACTTTGAGGTGAAGAATCAAGGAAATTAAAGGCAGAGGGTTGAAGAGAGGTAAAAGCACTGTCAGGCTGCTGTGTGTTGTTTAAAGAATATCTCAAATGTTTTCATATGAAAGACTCCCAATAGAAACCCTTGATGAGACTGGGACTCATGTGTGAATATTTTTGATGTTGGCACAATTTTCAAAAGTGATTTTAAAGAACCTAAAACAAGATATATGAAAAAAAAAAATCATAATTAGAATGTATCTTATTCTTATAATTTAAATAAAAATACATTTAACAATTTGTTCATCTTGAAAACACAACAAGAGGCCCAGTTACCCACGTTGTGAGCCTCTGGTTCAAAGTGTTAACTCTCAAATATCACAACTTAGTTATTATTTGTTTCCCATTGTGACACCATTTTTGCAATAACATCTTTATTTTGAAAATGTGTGTTTTTACAGCAATTTCTCAATGCTTTATCTTCCTATATTCCTATTCCTAAATAATTCAGAAAACATTCTTTAACAAAAAAAGTATTTACATGAGTTCAATAATGATGCAAAAACAAGAGCTGCTACTTTTTATCCTGACTGTTTTGATCCGTGTGTGGTCATACAGGATGTGTGCAAGGTGAGCTCGCAGCCTGCAGAGGGAGAGTCAGTCAGAAGGCCATCATCATCACCACCATCATCATCACCATCATCATCCACTCCCCGCCTGTGTGCAGCATTGCTCTGTAGATGGCGCTCATACAGTAGGTTACAGCCCGCTGTGGTCCTCAGACAGAGGCAGGAGGTCGATGCTGCCGGGCCGGCCGGGTCAAAGGTGGGAGGGGGGGGGGGGAACCTAGCTGTATTATGCACTCGTAATATCTTCCGGTAGGACTCAATCCGAGGGGAAACAATTGTATTTTTTACAGCCTCTATGTTTTCTTCTGTCTACATTACTGCTGTTTAAAGTAGTTTTTTAAGCAAAAATATAATTGAAAAAATATTTATATGCATTAGGCATTATTATATCAGGATAGTGTTTGTACAGTGTAACCCAACTCGTGGTTTACAACGTATAACACAGCAATCTTATTGTATTCAGTATAATGTATGTATTTGTTGAAAGAGGCATCTGTAAAATACCATTAATATAATATAAATAATATAATTATTACAAATGATAATAACGTTATTTAAAGGGTTGTGGTCTTTATGGAAAAGGACTCTGTGTTGCGTCCAGATCTGCCCTCTGGACAAGTTTGAGGACGATTCCTCTTTTTGTTTCTGTTTTTTTTTTTTTTTTGGGAGGGAGCTTCTGGTACAATATGTAGCACCATGGGCTGTAATTTCACACGTCAGTGCACTTTTGCCCTAAAGCTGCTGCTATTTCCCCCACAACACCCCGATTTGCCCCCCGTACCTCTTGCACTCCTACGATGACGTCCCCATGTCACAGCACTACAGCAAAACAAACGGCGTGATAATTAAGAAACTGTTAGTCCTGATTCACCCCTTTAAAAACCCAGCCACCAAGGACCTAATGCGATTATTGTTTTCGATTTTTTTGTGACTCCATTATACAATAAAGAGCCTCGGCACAGTTGTCACACACTATGAAAACAGTTGATTCTTATATATTGTTTAACACTGTGAATAATCACACAATCGTTCCTTTCTAAACATATGGGTTGTTTTAAATTAATTTCAGATAGGCATATTCTGATTAATATCTCCTCTAAAATACACTATCCCCATTGTTAATGTACATTTAAATATAATAATACAAATAATAATAATATTACAAATAATAATAATAAAAATTCCGTTGATTTGGTTTTTAAATAAAATACTGAGGTGGAAAGACAGCAGACAGGGCGGGAGGGGAGGATGATGAATTTCCTCAGAGGACAAAACAAATCCTTCTCATCCGTTTTTTGAAACATATGGCCTGTAACGCAACAATCGATATTGCTGTTTTCATCTTCCTGATGTGTCTTTACCTATGGTCTTTACTGCAAGCTTCAGACGATGCTGAGGTTCACATATCTTTTCATGTGACGGACCCTTTGATCACCGTTCACAGTGATTACATGTTCAAATTAAATTTGAACTGATTGTACAAATCTGTTTTTGGAAGTTGCGGACTATAGACTATACATTCAAGAATTAAAATACGTTTTTTTCTAGGAACATTTTGGTATGACCCCTAAGGTCCCCTGGCCTCTCCAACTTTGGGATCCACTATATTTCCCACTGCGTGTTAAAGTTTGACTCTTGAGTGTGTAAAGCTTGTTAACATGTTCGCCATGCAAGCTCTGTGTGAACGTTAGTTTATTTAGGTTTCGTTTTCGATTTGTTTACCATATGAGCCTTTTTACAAATTTTTAAAATTCTAAACAATTGGCCTATTTACTATTTAGAATATTTCACCATTACAAATGTAAGTATTAATGTATATTGAGGAAAGGTGTCAGTGAAGTAAACACTAAATAAACTCAACCGCAAGATGAGATTCATTTCACTCTCCACTCTTATTTATTTACTGTAATACTGTATACATTTCCCCTGGACCCCTTTTCTCCCTTTTAGTCAAAACATCCGCATAATACCGGGAGTCTCTTTACCCCACAATGATTTGGTGTCTCCTGACACCCACAGCCATATGGGAAGGCTATGCCAAACTGCAGGATATCAGCTGCGTCCTTAGATTGCTTATTCATGTGCTTTATAACGGGAGCAGATGGATATCAATTTGACTCTATCCTCGACACCATCACAGATTGATTTTGTACTTGTTTTAATTTTGCCATAATTAATTAGATCATTACAACTGTTTTCCATTGATCTTCCCATCTAAACCCAAAATTGAGAGGTGAATTAGATTGTGATCTATGTTTTTCAATTACAGCCCCAAGCTTAGGTGATGTTAATAGACGAGCAATTATTTGCAACAACGAAAATTGATAATAATAATAATAATAATATCAAAATATACAATATTTACCGCAATTTCTGACATAAAAGTTGAAACAGATGAAATTACTGCAAAATATGCAATACAAATAAAACTATGCTTTATTTGATTTTCAAGTAAAAAATAAAATAAAATCCAGACACATAGGTATGGGAGCCTCCTCGCAGTTTTGTCCCACACAGTGCTCCAACATACTGCAAACAAACAGTGACATTAGTATGAGGCAGACGGAGAAATCCTTACCTGGTCGACCAGCGCTGTGAGGCATGGCTCTCCCCTTATCTAATGGTGCGTCTCCCCGATGCAGCCCAGTAGATCAGTCCGGCCTCCTGCGCTCCCTCCACGGCTGGGCGTCGAGCTTCTCCCCGCTGGTTGTCAGAATCTTTGACCGATCATCCAAAACTAAACGGTTTAGGCGACAACAAAAAGCGGAAGTAACCCGGCTCCAATAAACTAGGATTTGATGAAGTAAATACAAAAAGAGCATTGCAGGTGCTGAATTAAACAAACTGTTAAACTTGCTTAAATTGTGTTTAAAACCTCAATTTTAGTAACCAAACAGCTGGAGCAGTGTTTCAGCTATATCGATAACATAATAATAATAATAATAATAATAATAATAATAATAAAAAAAAAAACTATATTTGCAATAGTCTGGATTTAATTTAATTGCAATTACTCCGTTTTGTCTGAAAACGCAGGAAATATATTGAGTTGGGCTGTGGTTGAATAGCTTTGTCATTCTTTTGTGAAATAATTTTTGTAGCAGAAATAATATCAACACAGAATAATAAATCGATATTAGTCATGAAGTTGCCCAACATTCAACATGCTTTGGAAACACTACTGGATAATAATAATTGATTAAAATGAGATTTCTTTATTTGTATAAACTTGTGCGCGTTCAAGTGCAGGCGTATGACAACACTGGTAAACATTTACTAAATTATAATGAGTCTCTTTCCCTCTCTCTCTCTCTCTCTCTCCTCTCTCTCTCTCTCTCACACACACACACACCACACACACACACACACACACACACACACACACACACACACACACACACACACACACACACACACACACACACGCACGCACGCACGCACACAAACACACACATACACACGTGCACACACACGCACGCACACTTTGTGGTGGTGGGGGCAGGAAGGATAGAGGCATAAAACAATAGTGAACATTCAGAATTCACTTAATACTTATACATTTATTTATCAAGCCTATACTTCGTCGAACACATCTGATATTTTGAGTTTCTTCGCATTTTTCCTTATCAAATGCTTTGACCATTGCCCACAGTTTTCTCAAAGTGCTTCTCAAGAGATTAAGTCCAGTCAGATATCACACAGATACATAAACTTCCCGGAGGAAACTTTCTCTGTGTGTTTAACAGTGTGAAGGAATACAAAAAAGAGTATAAGGGAGAGTATAAAACTTAGTAACTGGAACATTAACAGATGAATAACCAGTAAAAATGCAATATTACAATATCCACAAGAACGACAGAGCGTGATAAAGCTATAAAATTCAACATTAAAAGATTATAGCTTCTCTATTGGCTATTTAACAAACATTCTGTATTATAAGACTCTTTACAGTGCTTGAGTTCAGAAATTGTAATAAGGCTGCCACTGGACCAAGGACCTGTAATGGATATTATGGAACACTTTATATCTGAGATACTCAGCTTAAAAATGACTTGTTCCTTACTTACTCTTTAGAAATGTCATTTAAACATTAGCTAACCTTGCACATTGCAATGTCTTTCTTTCAAACAGAAGAAAAGATGCACATTAATATCTATATTTGTAATTTAAATTGTATGATCCTGTATGGAAAATATATAAAATAATCTATACAATGAAATGTTGTTTAAAAAATAATAATCCATAAACAGTTTATGGAATTATAGTTATCCAAATTCTCCAAAATAATCAACAGCAAGCAAGAAATAGCCAATATATTTAATTTATGCTAATATACAAACTTAGATTTAGAGGGTGGTGCACACTCACACACACACTCAGTGTTGTGTTTAAATTGTAACTGTTGATTGCTGTGAGTATTAAAAATACATTTCCAGCAGTAAGAGCTAAGTCTGCCTTGGTAATCTTGACATTAATGACCTTAATAAGTGTTTTTTCCCTCTATCTGTTCAGGCGATGCACTGGGGGTCTGCAGGAACATCCGAATGGGAGGAACCCAAATCGAGAAGCTTAAATGGCCATAAAGCTGTGTGGGCTGTCAGTAATGGAACCTAAGCTCTTCTCAGAGCCACACAGCACATTTACGGGTTATGACCGGAGTCCGGAGAGGCAGATTGAAAATTGAGGGAGAGGAGTGATTTTGGTTGGACGGCGTTGTGGGGGGAGAGAGATCTTATGGCATAGTCCATTAGACTGGTCAATGCTATCTACTCTGTTCAAGATTGCCAGGGGGCTGAAAGGGAGGGAGAGTGTGTGTGTGCGCTGTGGGAGTGGGGTGGGTGTGGGGGTCAGGTTAATGTTGAAGTATCTTCAAACCCTCTCTTCCTGTCTCCCCTCCACACAAAGCCAAAGTTCTCACCTGCACTTCCACCCTGCATCCTCCCAGACCCCCACCACACAGCCACCTCTTCCTCCTCCCCTCCTTTCCTCTTTTAAAAAAAAAAAATAGTGTCCCACTTGCTCATGGGCTGAACATTAAATAAACCTCCCTCCTTCACCCTTCATGCCCCCCATCTCTCCCTGGCACCACCCCCCTCTCCTCACTCCGAGGCCACTGAAACTTGGCTGTGCCCCTCATTTATCACCCCGAGGTCTGAAGTTAGCTCTTTAGACAAATTATTTCAATATTATAAATACTATGCCAGTATTATCTCTTAACAGTATACTCATTTTTAAAATATATAGTTTGCATCAGATTTATTTTCTTCTAATGGGAAATGGCCAAACTAAGACAACAACGGGACAACATGTTTCCTGCCTGGTGTCTGGATGGTTTGCTGGAAATCTGGGCTGAGCGACAGCCAGTATCATCATCATCAACTCTTGCCAGCTTTTCATATTTAAAGCCAGCAAGGGTTTAATTACCAAATGATGACAGTGTCATATGGTACCATGATGGCACAGAATGAGGGAGTGTAATGTGAGTACGTGTGTATGTTTGTCTCTCCCTCTCCCTGTCTCTGTTGTACACATTTGTTTGTGGCAAATGTTCGAGTGTGAACACCTTTGTGTGGTAACATCATGATAGCTGAAGGGGCCGACCGACAGCGGGCAGGAGGTGTCGTCTGAGAAAAAACACACAGTAAAACATCTGTAATTTGTAATTCTCAAGTATTCAATGGCTGCTCATGGATTAAAGATTCAAATCTATTGTCTTGACAGATGGGAGAGAGAGGGAGAGAGAGAGAGGCTGAGGAGAGGAGGACACTCATGCACATCCCATTTCCATTTGTATATGAGCAGCACAGTTTGGCTAATCACGGTGGAAAAATAAGCTGTCTGCTTGCCTCACTCTGGGCAATGCCACCATGAGCCTTCATTCCAGCTGTGGAGACATTAGAGACAGAGGGCTCGTTCCGTTGTGATGGGACTGTGTCAGCCTGCCAACAGTATTTATTTATGAATATTCCAGAAGGAACAAAGCACAGAGACGCAGTGTGAGGAATGGCGGTACAATGCAGTTGGAACAAAACCTCCCGTCTTCCCAAAACATTAAACCAGCTGTGAGGAAATGAGCTACCAAGGTGCTGAGGATTACATCAAAAATAAAACATCTCAAGGCCTGGCAATGCAGCGGGAAGGGCGACTGTCAATAACACTGTGGGTGGTCACACTAGGAGATCCTTTTTTTTGTGTAAATGAAATTTGTCATTTACATTTTTTATAATTTGAAATGTTAATTTTGCACAGGAAAAGCACATGGATGAATTGTATGCTTAGTCTGTGTGGTCTGGACTGAGAGGGGTGTGTGTGTGTGTGTGTGTGTGTGTGTGTGTGTAGTGGGTAATGGTCTGGTCAGTGGAGTGAAGCAGACCACCTGAGAGTTGTTTTTGGGCATTAGTGTGTTCTTTCTCTCTCTCTCTCTCTCTCTTTCTTTGTGTGTGTGTGTGTGTGTGTGTGGTGATATATGACACTGGCCATCTGAAGGAGGTGCCTTGCTCTCCCTCTCCAAGCTGCATGAAAGGGAGCTGAGAAGCCTGATGAATTAAAGCCTCTCTTCAATAAAACATCAGAGTCTTTCAGTAACACACGCTTGAGATGCCCCAGTAATTGACTTTTGGACTTTAGGATTTACATGAACCCTCCAAAAGCAGCTTACCTGTGCAGTGATGCCCCTTGAGTCTGCATTCATTCCCTGCTGATGTGGATTTCCATAAACTTATGCAATATTTTTGTTTCACCCCATGTCTGATAAATGCAAAACTATGCACTGTAGATAATTTGAGGGATTTATTGAAGAGTTTTAATGTATTCATCTTGAATAAGAAATCTCTCCAAATACATCTTAATCCATTGATATTTGGCACAGTTGTATTATAATGCACTGTAGTCAGCCTAGAAATTCCAGTCAATGTCTGTTTGTTTATTTTTAGAATTACCATACACATTAACATTGATCTGATTTTATACTCGACGAGATTATGTTTGCAGTAGAGTCAATTCAACTGCTTATATATCAACGCTTAGCATAATTCAAAGGTTGAACGCTTAATCTTCAGGTACATAAAGAAACACAAGAAAAATACAATGTATCTCATGAAAACATCTTATTGGACCATAAAATTAGACACACACTCATAGTGGACAAGTACAGTATATTGGATGTCAAACACACACATTTGTGACTGTCTGTCAGACCAAACATTATTCATTGCAGTCGGTCAGAGTAGCCCAAGAGGCTTTGGTACCTTTTTTATTCTCTCACAGTCAGAACCCAGAAGCTATTAGAGAGGGCAGGACTGGTGCGATGTACGATGTATTGGTCCATTCCTCACAAGTGCCAAGTAACATTTGCTGCTTATATCTTTCACCCTACATGTGATGTGAGTTCTGGGCAGGAATGGGAAACTAGCATGACAATATTACACATCTGATCGCAGTTACATGTAGAAATGTAGAAATCTGTGTGTTGGAGAGATGGCGCTGGGCAAAGTTCTGAATGTACTCCTCATCTCACGCAGCAGATAATAAACTCTTTAACAAGACGGGGAAAGTAAGAATGAAGGGAGATCTATGGGAGGAGCAGAGAAGCTTGGCAGATTTAATTAATTACTGCATATTAAAATGTTTGTTTACAGAAGTGAGCAGCTACAAGAGGTCCGATGTTAATTAATTTAAGGCGTACTTCCCCCCAGCCTCAGCGATGTGTCACAAGCTGCATAACTACTCCCTTTGGCAGCGACTCTGCGTCTCATTGGATATCCATCAATTGCTGTGAGGTGTGTAAGAAACAAAGATACACAAATTAGACCCAATGTTAAAATTATTGCATATTAAGATTTCTAATTGGCAAGCAGAAGGAAACAGTGCCATGTGGTGCCATTCAAGAAACACGGCAGCTGAATCATGGGTGTGTGTTGTCTGTGGGCTTCTAAAATAATTTCTGTTTCACTATTGAAGTGACTGGTCCATGCTAAGCAGCCCAAACACGTGTCCAAAGCATTTGTTGACAGATTCAGCAGCTGGACAAAGTCAGACTGTTTAACACGTGTGCAGCTTCTGTCCTGTCTCCAGAGGTTCCTCTTCGGACAATGATATATCGGACTCCCCTTCAAGGTCAGCTGGACTGAGTCCAGAACATCACCTGCAATCAATAGTGTGGGTAAAGCAGGCCCAAGTGAACGCGTGTGAGGGCAAAGACTCCACTCGGAAGCCCACTGTGGGGAAAAAAGGCCTGCATGGCCCATTGCCTTGCTATAAACCAAACCACAGCCAGGTTTAGACGCCTGCCACACTGGTGTCTTTGGAAGAGAGGTGGAAACATGGTCAAATAGGGACCGAGGCAGAAAGAAGAGAGTGGGATTTTGAGAAAATCAAAGTATATATATGATGTGATATACTCAACATTACCGGTAAATATGAGTAACTAATAACATGATTCTATTTGTTGCAGTGGGCTACATGAGGACACATCACACCATGAGAGAGAGGGAGGGGATGTTCAGTGAGGTGAGGAATGGCTGTATTTGTGGGGATGCATGTAATTATTTCACTTCTTAGAGTCATTATTGGCCCTGCTTGCTGCACTGTCAGCAGCTAGGAACCTTACATCTACATGCAGAGCACAAGTGTAATGTTCCACTGTAGCAATCTAACACGTGTTTCCCTCAAATTGCTCTCTTACCTCTGATCATGATTATCAGACCGCTCCAAATAAGGGCAAGCACCTCCTCCATCTTATACAAATAGGCAGCAAGGCTAAACATGGTTTGAAAAACGGTGAGACAT
This sequence comes from Pseudochaenichthys georgianus, assembly GCF_902827115.2. Lineage (NCBI taxonomy): Eukaryota > Metazoa > Chordata > Actinopteri > Perciformes > Channichthyidae > Pseudochaenichthys > Pseudochaenichthys georgianus. The sequence goes on along the minus strand of NC_047517.1, from coordinate 25,817,066 downwards.
GACTTCAATTTTAATGACGAAGACCCTGAATATTTATGCTGGAAGAATGTAGACATTTCCATTATAGTTTTTTTGTTATACTAATTTGCACATCATTTCGGACCATTTCTTCTATGTAGTTTATTTTACGTTCTTAGATTTGTGCCTTTATTTTGATAGAGAAATATTAAGATGACAGGAAATAGGGTGTGAGAAGAGGTATTCTGCAACAAATATGTACAATAAATTGCGATTACGTGGTCAGTGCCTGAAAACGTGAGTCTCCTAACCTTTATTTTGTATCTAAGTTATAAAATACTCTATCCAGGTGTACTGTTGTTGAGAGATCAAGTGTGATTTTATTTATAAACACATAAAACCCCCAAATCTGTGTCTCACATTGGGGGAAAAAATCATCCAGCTAAGCATTATAAAATTATTTTACACAACCATATCACCACTTTCTTCCACACACACATCAAATCAAGTTTTATTTATATAGCTCATTTATAAACGATTTTTGGTTGAGCCAAAGTGCTGTACATATAATAAAAATAGCCTACAGTAGAGACACTTTTCAGCAAATACAACAGCACAGATTGTTCAGAATATCAGTATGAGAAAAACGACACCCTCTGTCCTTAGACCCTCACATCGTACAAGGAAACACTTCCAGAGAAAACCCCACAGTTTAAAGGGAACATGGGAGAAACCTCAGGGAGAGCAACAAGGAGGGATCCCTCTCCCAGGACGGACAGACGTGCAATAGATGCCGTGTGTAAATCGAAGAGATAATACATTTTACAGCATATAGACCGAATGTTAGGAAATGCATGTGTCTGTAATAAGAAGATGAAAATACACAGATACAGCCAGAGAGGGAAAAGGTCATTGGATAAAAGTTATTCTTGATAACCCTCTAGAAAGATCTCATGAACTTCCCCACTCAATCTATCAAGACCCGAGCAGTTCTGTTAGATATGGAATAAGAAACAGAGAGAACATGCCTTTTCTTGCACAACATTTGACAAAGAAAACCAAACCCATGTATCCAATATAGACTATGTTGCTTCTGCTCAAACAGCCATGGTGTATTTTGTATTCCTAACTCTCAGCTGCCGACAGAGCTTCCTCAATCAAGACCTCCGAGTGGCACAGTGCAGACTCCAGCGCTGAAGACACTGACGCCCGGGACACACAGGCTGAGGAAAGTGGCAGATGCTTTGCTGTGCATGGTGTGTATGCGTGCTTTAGTGTGTGTGAACTCCTACTGTAAGTGGGATTTGAAGAATTGGCACAGTCATCTGAGCAGCGCTCCGCATCTCTCACAAACAAATGAAGGCCCAGAGCCTCAAAGTGAGATTGATATCTCTTTCTGAACTTCACAGGGAATATTCTGAATATGGAGAGGGGTTCCTCAATCCCAGGAGGGTTCCAAAGGGTGCCTCTCCTCTTTTCCCCACCTCCACGTCAACAATAACAGGAAAAAATGGCCCTGGTACATCTTTTGTGTTCATCAATATTCACTCATTCATCGTGTGTCCTGGCAGCTGAAATGTCGACAAACACGGCACAATGGATGGGCCAGAAATCCACTTTGTCGCAGCGTGGAGGATGTCTGAAATTGAGTTTGGAATTAAAATAGAACAATCCCCAATTTTTCTGGACCGGAGGCAGAGCCATACATTTCACTTAGTGACTGAAAACTTTTCAATTTGCGCGGGGGTCTTCAACAGAACCCAGCCATTAAATAGGTCAAGGATGGATGTACCCAGGCTACATTGCTCTCAGAGTCAAACAATGAAAGTTGGGGGCACGTTCACAAAACATCATTTGTTTTACACAGACGGAAATGCTTGCAACCAGGGGTTTATTCACACAAGCAAATAATGCATTGAATAGATGTATGAGTTACGGTTTCTGTGCAGGAATATCAGCAAAGCCGGCTAGCTTTAGCTGCACAGAAGACTACAACCGGAAAATCCAAATGCCACCACACATATTTCCAGCATAATGTGTAGTCACAGGAAACAGATCCTTGTGTGGGATTCATCAAAGCCAAGTGTAACGATTATCCCCACATGGTGACTTTGACAAATCTGGTCCTGATTTGACTCACTGACCTGCTCCTGCATGGGTCACAAACTAAGCAAAAGTTTACGACTCTGAGGCAGCGGACCTTTGAACGTGTCTCTGTTAAAACCTGTCTCTGGGAAATGTGGTGATATCTGCTGGGATCAATACAACATGGCGATATGTAATCATGCGCAAGTGATGCTAATTTGTCCGTCATTTTCTTGGTGGATGCACCGAGCTGATCAAAGCACATGTCCACTCATGGGGTCAGTGATTACTGTTTCAATATTAATTCATCTCCCATTATGATGCATTCACAATTGTTTTGTTTTTAATAACTGACACAGTGTGACAAATACTAATTTTTGTTAACATGTATCCTTCACCTATGCATAATTTAGATAACATCTCTCAAACTCTCAAATGATTGTATTCATATTTGTAAACACGTATGCTTGTGCCCACCTTTATAACATTGAGAGCATGTACAACTGAAGCTAATCCCCTTCAGCCCTCTTTCATCCCACCCTCCCAGAGCCACTTCATAATGATCTCCCCCTGAAAGGTAAATCAATTATATAATGACGACAAAAGAACCGTTTTGTCATAAAATGGTAATTAGCTTGGGTCCCGACCTCCCTCTTGGCACCTCGACTCCCCCAGCTGAGGACCGGGGCAGGTCCGCACTCCGCACTTAACGACAGGCAGGCGTAACACACTGGCTGAGCATTGTGGGCCTTTGTCTTCATTCAGGGGGAGATGAAGTTCTCGCCGCCACGTTTATCAATCATGGAGGGGCTCCAGCTGTTCCACGGCTTTGGCCTGGCTTCAACAGCCGGCCTTACAAATTGTCTGTGAATAGCAAGGAAAAAGAACCCCCACCACACACACATACACACACCCCACCATGCACACACAAACAACATTAGCATCAACATACATGCCATATCGTGCTAAAATGAGCATCACTTGTATACACTCCCGCCTTTGACTTTGATTTAACACTGCACACCGCCACAAATACACACAAAAGCTTTTTTCTCAGATGAACTGAAATACCATAATGCCTCCTATTGTTCACGTCTGGTGACAAATGTTTCTCTCCAGCCTCTTCACAGACACCATCAAGCCTGCCGTCTGTTTGCTGCAATTACAAGATGGATTAACAGCTCTTTCTAACACTGTCATCATCACCTTGCATGCCTTGGAGGAATCTGAGGATTCTGCATTCCTGGGTGAGAATCACGTCCAATTACAGCTTAATGAATGAAGGAGACACATATAACTGAACAAAGTGGCACGGAAGCCAAACCGACATATATTACAGTGTAGTTTTAAGGGCATTTTTGTCTATAGATCCTTGGTATTGATGGCCTGCAAAATCAAATCCTGCAAGTGAAGACTTATTATTGTATGTTTGCATGAATGATTTGTAGGCTTTCAACTGAATTGAAAAGTTACACGTGTCAAAAATATAGATAGATGAACATGTGAATTAGTTGTTCTCCAAGGTCAAATAGTGATTGCATTGTTACTCTCACATGCCACCGTGTCAAAGACATCTGCACTCTCACTTTTTCATCATATTCAGCACATCAACAAAATAGCCAGAGAATGAAGTGAAGGAGACAAGGAGGGAAAGAGAAGAGAAAACAACAGAGAGAGAAGGAGAAAGAAGGAGAAAGAGAGAGGGATACAAATTGATCGTTTGGTGGCGAGATCACTCATAGTCATCCTGGGCGGATGGATGAATGTCTTTGATGGCCACTGCAGGTTCAGGCAGGGAGAGTGTCTGAAAACAAGAGAAATTGGTTTGGGCCCTCGGGAGGGGAATCAATGTGCGAGGGGTATGTGAGTGCTGCAGTGCTGCTCTGTGCGGGGCTATGGGGGCTGTCTAAAGTTTGAGGGGTCATAGATCTGACAGCTGATTTTCTTTTGAAATGTTTTGTTTGCTTTCTGTAGGTTTCGTGTAACGCTCCAAAATGCAACTGTTCAAAAGCTAACGAACTGGATTTAATGTTTGTTGTGGTGATTAAAGAACACTACAGCCCAACATGATGATAGCCAGGATTGGATTGAGGCCTTGTGACATGAGGAACCTGATGTTATAGGAAAATGCATAGCTATTGGTACAAAAATGAATCCCTTGTGTTGGATTCTACCATTCAAAATAATTGTGGATTTGTGTGAACTCCACCAGAGAAATACTAACAACATCCCTAAATCAAATCTTAATCTATTCAAACCAAAATAGCTAACATAAACTTGATAGGGCTGTCACCTATATTTTTGAATTAAGTCAAATGCAACCCTCATTTTAAACTTTGACAGAACTACAACTACTTACTGTAACTAAGAAGTTGTATTTTAAAAAGACAGCAGGTTTGTTTTTCTCTTTATATTTACTTATCAAAAAGATAAAGTATAAAAATACACTGGAGTTTAACCTTTTACTCACCTGCCATCTGATTCCTGTCGTCCCGCAGTAAATCTCGCAACTCCAAATGATGTCCCTTCATCTCCTTTGGGCTGAAGTCTCCATTTTTAAATCTAGGACCAGAGTTAGTCGGTGAGGAGTTTGTGAGTGTTGCTACAATACATCATCTGTCTATATCTGTGGCAGGCATGGCTGTACTCACAGGGTTTTCACACTAATGGCAGCCACTATCTCATTCACGGTGGCAGTAATAGAGTTTTATTAACTGATTAGTCTCTATTTTCAGGGTGGAAACAAGAATCAAAATATCATGCTAGTTAATGGGGCCATTGCGACTTGAACAGTTATAAGTGTTGGATTATGATTCTCCTGCCAGACAGCCTCTTTGAACGATGACGCAACCGGCTGTCAAGTCGACTGTGCTCTGGTAATGAGTCATATGACAACTCCTGGGGTTTCTCCTAACTATCCAGGCAAATGTCAGCAGTCTACCCCCCATTCCCTTTGATGACCTATTAAATATTATGAGGACCCCCTCCTGTGTGCACTAGTAGTCTCACTCATATCAAGATGGTGTTTAATGCCCATGAGACAAACAACAGACAGATTAAAGCTATTATACCCTGCTGCACTCCCACATTCACCCTCTACAAAGTGGAGTTGTGATGAGTTGTTTAATAGTTTTGAGGCTTAAAACCAGTTTATGAAGTAAAGCACAATGTTAGGTTATAAACGACGTCTGAGAATTTATAGCACAGGGATCTTTTCAAAACAAAAGCAGACTTACTGACCTCTGCAGCAGCTCCATCTCACAGCGAGTCGCTCTGAAACGTAGAGAACTTATCTCCCTCTGATCCAGTGGTTGTTATTAATAAAGCTACTGAAGCCTAATCAACCTCACATTCTGCTTGTCAGATAGACAATATATTAAGACAGATGATGATTTTATTCTCCGCCAAATTACAGACTTAAAATTTCTCGAACATGGTCATTTTCTGGCTTGTGAGTCAAGTATAAGGAGCTAATTATCTGACAATCTGAGCAAAAATAACTTCTCATTTTCGAGAATAATGGGAGGGAAATGTTATAGATTAATGGCACTATTTATCTTTTTAAATGTCTGTCTTTCTTTTGTGATGGTAGCGCTGCCCAAGGAAAATATTCATAAAATGAAATTGAAGTCATAACTTAATAGGTTATTAAAATCTTTGAATGCATATCACTTCTCCTTTCGCGGCGCTGTCAATTTAAATTGAAGTTCGTGGCGTTCGGAGAGACCGGCAGGAGTTTTTTATGGTGGCACAAGAGAGGGAGGACATGCATCTCTGTCAGTGGGGTATTTGCTATTCTAATTTTATGGCAGTCCAGATTATCAGGCAGCAATGTGAGTGTGCGCAGGCAGACTGCTGACAACACCTCAGCCATGTGAGAGCCACCATCCAGGGGTCTGTCTTTTATCTTGATTTAAACTGAGACTTTCTGCATATGAATCTCCTGTCATTCCTCGCCTCCACCCCTCACTCTTTTTCTTTCCCTCCCCCTGATCTGCTATTTTCTGTAATCTCACTCCTCTTTCTTTCCATCGTTACTCTTCGGAGGGCTGGGGTCTCAACAGTGACAGCAGAAAGAGACGCTGCACACATCTCAAGGGGTCGGGGTAAAGACAATTGAAGGTGGGACACCTATCTTTCAGAATCAGAATACCTTTATTAGTCCCACAGATGGGAAATGTACATTTTGAAAAAGAGCAAAAGACAGCCTAATGTTACATGTAGAAGCATGCATAAAAAAGTATTAAAGTAAATAGTATTTTTAGAATATATTACAACATATTTAGCCAATATCTATGTCTGGACACAGTGCCAAAGAAGGTAAGATGTATTGAGGTGATTGAAAGAGAGGGGGGATGATGTAGTCACCCCCCGCCTAGATGGATGGGTTGAAGGTTTTTTTTCCCCTCAAGGTCAGGGGGCACATTTATTTATTTCCCAGGAAGTTACAATTAAATTTTTACAGAGTACTTTGCTCTGATGATGAGAGAGATCAGTAGCCATAAATTCTGTCTTGCCATTTGGTTGCAAGTGATGAACCATTTATTATGCCGCCTTCAAGGACACAGCATGGTATTTGTACGATAGTGCTATTCTATGTAATGATATCCATTTCATTGCGCAATATAACACAAATTAAGAGTAAAACAGCTCGGTGCAGTGCAGGTCTAGCTTTATTCATAGCTATCTAATATGTACAGTAAATGTCACTTGATATTTGTGATGCCCTTGTCCTGGTTTTACAGAAGCAGTTAAAAAAAGTGTTGATATTGCCTTGTAACAAAGTACAACAGGGCTTTTGGGAAGTGCAACCCAGATGAAGAGCTTCAGTTTTGGCAAGTATATATATATTTATTTTCACCACCATGAAAGACAACACCGCTGGGAATTTGTTCTCAGATCAATAAGATGATAAGACATTACATCCATGGACAACACATTTAGCTCCTGTTGGATTTCTCACATTCATCATTCCCAAAGAATAGGGCTCTTGACTGCACACTTTCCCCTTTCCGGGCTGCCTTTCAACACAACAGACACCTCCAGGGTCCCTCAGAGGGCATGATGAACTAATGCTCTTTATTGATTGCCCATTTAAAAGCCTCTTGTAGCCTTGGGAGTATGTTAATGCCATGAGGCCCTTTCCCCCCGCCGCCCTACGATCCCCAGGGTCCTTGTGTGTATTCCTTAGTGGGCTATCATAGGGAGTTCATTAATGGTCAATTACTAATATCTGATGAGGCTCATTGTGTTACGACTGCGCCGTAACTAGGCATCTGTCTCCTGCTTTGCAAACAGACATCACGACAACACGGGGGCTTTTACTGCAGGGGGATCACACACTTCTGCCTAGAAACCACATGTTTGAAAGTAACGTTTTGCATCCCATTATTTAAGTGTCAGTGGCTCTTATGTGGATTTAATGTCATTTATTTAAATGTTTATTTCAAGTGATATGTGTGTAGTTTTTTTTTAGCAGAGGGGCCCACAGAGCACCTCTGGGAATGTTTCCTCGGTAATTTTCTATTTCTGTTTAGTGATCGTGCATGGTGGAAACCTTAAAGTATAACATATTGGAGCGCTCACACGATCCTGACCTGTTTATGCGAGGAGACTTGATAGGCTGTCAGGCCCCAAGTGGGCAGAGCCCCCTGAATGAGCCGAGGCATCCTTTGACTGCCGGGCTGATATTTGTGGATAATAAAAGGAATAAATCAGACAATGGGGCTGAATATTCCATTTGTTATCCATATTCCTTATGGGAAAATAATACAGAAATGTAAAAACAGCAATTTCCCACCAGCCCCTGCTGGGATTGTGTCGCGCAGAAGGGCTGTTTTCATGTCTGAAGATAAAGTGCATCCTTACCAGCCTATTCCCTCTGGTATAAATCTAACAGGCAGCTTATACATTATGTTACAATGCTGCTACATGGTTCTGCATAGGTATGTTGGTGTAATATGTTATTATTTCCAAGTATTTTCCTCCTCTCACTTCCTGTCTGTCAACGCGTCCTGTTCTCTTTCTATAACTGTCCCTCTTCTCTTGCTTTCATGTCCTCTGTCTGCTCTCCAGAGGACAATATTCACTCTCTGGGACGTCGGGGCCGGCAGGATAACTTGTGATGACATTATAATGACCCTCACTTTTTGCTCCTTCTGGTGATAGATCCCCAGAGTTATCGCTCCCTCTGCTGAGAGGTGAAGATTACCTGAATGAAATGGGCCTGTGAAGTGATAACCACCGTGCATTTAAGGAACCCGGCTACTTTACAAATGGCTGAAAATAAACACATTAGGGAAGAGAAGAGGTTCTGTGCTCAACTGGCTCTGGTCCCAGACTCAGTTTGGAATGTAGCTTTGAATGTATCCCAACGCTGATAAGCAGTCAATCAGAAGCATATTCAACAAAAAGGGAGTCGAAAGCCATGACTCATCAACGAGGACTCATGAACTTTGAAACTTATCAGTAAACGGTTTCCAAGTTTAGTTCTTAAGAATATAAATATTGCAATTAAAAATGTTTTCTTAATTTTGAAGTTGTTTTTGGGTTACATGCCCTTGTGATGAATGCAGACAGTAATGAACACAACAGTAAATCATTTGTGCAGGGCTTTAGATGCCAAGAAAAAGGCCTTTTGTTGGGCTTTTTATGCCAACTCAGCACTTTGTCCCACAATGCCCCGTCCCATCTGTCAGTGGGCCCTTTAGTGTTGGGGAGCTCGGGGTGGCAGGGGCTGAAAGCAGGGCAATTGGGATCTGTCGGTGTCCCACTACCATTATCAGTTTTGCCCTGACAACACATCTACTTTTCACTTTCACCCCAGAAATCTGTGGGGCGGTGTGGGCTTTCACAGAGGCCGTGGCAAGAGCAGGAGATGATGGACATGACAATGAGCTTCTCTCTCCCCCCTTCACTGAGTGGATGGAAGAAAACGTGGTGTCATATCTTGTCAGAGCTTGGCTCCTGGCCAAGAGGATATTCATGTTGATATTCATGCTGCAACGTCCAGCCACCTTCCTGCTTCTGATTTCACTGTCAAACCAGATGATGAACATGCTGCTTGTTACACACCATTCTGTCATTATCAGAGGAAAGCACAGCATACAGAAAATACAATAACAACAGTTTGAATTGTATGTCTTTAGGATTTTGTCCAACATTTCAAATTGGAATTTCTTACAATCCAAAATGTTTACATTTGAACATACTGCACTGTCTTACTCTAGTAGAATACAGTAAATTAAAACACTTTACTTCAATATTGTATATTGTCTACAGTATATGAGTGTACAAAACGCACAATTATTTTTCTTCACCAACTCAAACAACTGTAGCTGTGACTTCTGCCTCCCAAAAGACCCATAGAGGCTCCCTTTAAATGTGCTATTTCATTAATAGAAAAAGTTAAACATTTTGAGCCCAAATTGGCTCAGTGGAATTAAATAGATTCATATAGAGATAAATGTGTAGCAGTAGTTTGAAAATTGTATTCAATACAATCGAAAAATGTTTATTCTAAATGTAATTTTAAAAAACGACCTTGTTTTAAATCATACTAACGTTGAAGTATTTTCCCACTCATCCCTGTGCTTTTCTGTATTAACTGCAGGTGTAGCGTCTCCACTGAGCGATTAGGATCTACAGTGTTCAGAGGTGTGTGTGAGGGGCCGCTCTTCTGATCATTGATGACCGTCAGCCAGCGCAGGCCTCTGGTGATATGTGGGCCCTCTGAGCTCCGGTAGCCCCACCACACCACACCCTGGGGTGCAACAAATATCAGCATTGTAATTTCACGCCTGTGATTATTATCGCGAGCTCTATCTCTGACTGGGAGTCCTCCACCCATCCTCTTTAGTCCTCCCAGCTGAGATACTGTTTAACAGCCTCTCCCCTGGACCTGTGTGCACACACACACACACACACACACACACACACACACACACACACACACACACACACACACACACACACTTAAGTGTCTACACAAACACACACAATGTTTTAATGTCTGCCCTCCATGGGCCCGTTTTAGGCTTTCTCATTTCTTCTTCTCCCATCTTCTGTTAATTCACCACCATCTGCCTCAGCATCTGTTTGAGCAGCCAGAAAAAAGTGTCTGCCATGCTGGAGAAACTCACTGCTTATTCTCGCTCTTGTTTTCTTTTCTTTTCTTCTCTCGTCCTTTTAGCTTATTTTCTCGATTCCTCACCCTCTTGCCCATTGCCAAATGCCAGGGGCAGCATCCTCTTCTGTCTTTGTCTGGCCTTCTGCTCCACCCCCTCTGCTAACTGGCCCTGATTTAGCATAATCTCCAAAAAAACCTTGGTCCCTCCCCCTCAGCCTCCACACACACACACACACACACACACACACACACACACACACACACACACACACACACACACACACACACACACACACACACACACACACACACACACACACACACACACACACACACACACACACACACACACACACACACACACACACACACACACACACACACACACCACACACACACACACACACACACACACACACACACACACACACACACACACACACACACACACACACACACACACACACACACACACACACACACACACACACACACACACACACACACACACACACACACACACAATCTCTGTACTAAAACTTTTCATCATCATCCACTGGGGAACGACAGAAAAGGCAGTCACATCCTCTTAATATCAAAAGACCTTACTAATGTTTAAAGTTAACAGCAACATGCTAAGCAGTTTCCTCATAAATAAATACAAAAAAATCCAACTCGCCCTCATGTCATTTTCAAATAATAAACTAACTATTATTAGGATCCATAACTGAAGTAGTCAGATTGATTCCCCGGACATCAAGGATTAAGGAAAAGTTGAGTTTTATGAGGAGGATTAAAGTGGGATGCTACCTGCTCCTTACCGTCACCTCCACGCCGTTAATCCATCCATCCCTGCACTACATTTAACTCCAGAGCCCCTTTTCTCCCAGTCTTCTGTTTTCCGCCTCCTGCCTGCGCTCCTGTCTTCCTCTCCTCCTTTGAGGTTTGAGGCGACAATAGGACTGTCCACTCCACAGCCGGCCTGAGCCGCAGGATCCGTCCCTGCCAAAGAGATTACAAGCATTCTTCAGGCGGGCCGCAGTCGCCGTGGAGACCTGGGATGCTGGGGCCACTTTTCTGAACTTAGCTGTGTCTTTCAGTGTTTTTTTGTTATGGTTTCGTTTGTTGCAGGGACACAGAATTCCTAATCTACAAACAATTTTGTTGGAGGAGAAGAAGAACAAGGCGTTAATGTATCTTTAATACTTAACTTATGTGTTGAAATTAGCTGCAGGGAAGTTAGCATCTTTTAACACACATTATAGCAGTATATTGTTTTATATAAGTGTTCCTTTTCCTCCATTTTAGACGGATCATGATTTTTATATTCAGTAATTGTAACCTCAGGTTCTAAAGATAATTATCTAGATAATTTAGAGGGTGATAACATATGCTTTCCCTCTTTCTCTGTAACTAAAAATAGCTGCAGTTTACATTAAAAGATGAGATAATTTCTTTTATTTAACACCTGTCTTCAAAACACACATCTTCACTTACTTACTTTTTTTTTCTCCCCAAGCCTATATTTCTTTCAATTTTCTTCCGGTTGTGTTTATATCTTGAGATTGACATGCATCCTCTCAGGCCCACTGGGATTTTTTATTTAGCAGCTCAAACACACGGCAGTAAAAAGACTTCAGGTCGTGCCACAGGCGAGAGGTATTAGTGTCAACTAATTAAATACAGGCCTCTGCTCCCTGCGTCCCCTCAGGCCAACATGGATTGGACAGCTTTGTGCAATATGCTAAAACATACGGGATGATGCTTGGGACTCTGAATAGACATGTGATCTTTGACACTAGAGCCACTTCAGATAATTGTGATTATAATACAGTTTCTTCTTCTTTGTTGTACTATTATATTACCCGACAATTCTGTCTTAAGGCAATGATGACCTCCCTCCCTCTCTCGCTCTGGTTTTCACATTCTCTGTGGGGAGCTTTTGTCTGATAAGTTGTCACATTAAGTGCTAACTTTTGGGTGATCGCTGGGCTTTTTTTCCTATCTCTTTATGGCCAGAGCCTCTAATAGCTGTCCTGCGGCAGCGCCCGAGGCAATCATGTTACAAATAAACAGGCTGACACAGTCATTTACTCAAATCGTCCCTACACTATTCACAACCCTCCCCTGGTGATGATCCTTCGAACAACAATTATTTCAAATGTCAAAGATCCAAGCCTTCGGGGCATAGACAAATGAACATTAAAAATCTATTACCAAACACTTTAAATATATATGTAGGCTTTCTTTATTTTCCTAATACAAAATCACAATAAAGACAGCCTGTGAAGGCAATTTAGAATAATTCCTAAAGAACAAACCAAGCAGTTTCACATTAAAGTGTTTAGTGAGCATCAATTGTGGAAATATTTTTCTATCTTCGACGATGTACAGTAATGTGGCCATAAGTCACCGGTGCAGCAGAAAGCTCTGAGGTGACGGAGTTTGCCCACAGAGGTTTGTGTTTGTGTTTGATCCCCTTGTTTCCTCTTGTTTCACGTGACTCCTGTGAGGGGTGGCCTCTGATTTGCTGTCACACCGAGCTGTTCTACATGACCTCTCATAACCTCATCTCATCTCTCCGAGGAATCTCAGGAACCTCCGGCCGACCCTGCTGATGAGATGAAGATATTTCCACCTCAGCCGACTGAAACCTCTGGCCGGTAAAGGTTTTAAGAGTATTAACAAAAGTCAGAGTTTGACCTGATTCTTAGATAATCTAATTCACAGTGAAACAGTGAGAGAAATGTATGAAATGCATAAACAAATAGAAGAAAATCAGTATTTCTTATCGAAGATGTCTTACTTTGCATTCAGTCAACCGCTTCCAGTTTAGTGAATTGCCAGTTTAGACATATAAGCCTAATATAAAAGTATTGCTTGCAGTATCAATCTATTCCATGTGATTGCCCCTCATGATGGGCACAAAATCCATCCAGTGATAATGACATCCATCTCTGCCTTCATAGTGCATGTATTTGTTACCTTTGGCCCAGTAGCAATACATCCAATCTAGTCTCCTGGATGTGGACCGCTGACCACTGCGAACTGGTCAAGGAGAGTGGCTACAGTTCATTTCACATCAACGACCATCATGATTACGGAGAGATTAAATGCCCCCCATCCTTCTTTGCTGCTTCTCCCAACCCATAAGCATACATATTTGAGATCTAATGTATATTTTGTAACGCTTGGATCATCGGAGTTTGAAGGGTTAATTTAACTCTGGTTTGAGGGAAATCTCTTGGTTTAACCCTGTCAACAAAAACTGATATATTAATAGTGTCTAATCTGTTTTCCTTATGAACTCAGACAGTGTCATGGGGATGTTTTATGACTCTCTGATTGTCCCCATGAATCTTAAACTGACTGTTACATCATGAGTGGTGACTGGTTGACTCCTACCTTCACCATGAAACACAGCCTCATGAAATGTAACCCCTGAAGGACACGCCGTCCTCCACTGTGTTTTCTTTATAGGTTAGTATTACAAAAAAAACGGTGTTCTTGTCTTGCTCTATTTTTACAGCATTTTCCACACAGCAGATGTTTTTGTTAACGTAACAACTCACAGCCTAACCTACAGCAATTATTTTACTTCCCTTATTCGTACTAACTTTATTTTTGTACTTTAGCAAGAAAATCAAGGCTGTCTTGCTCTTGACCATATGGAAATAATAGAAGTACTTGCAACTATTGTGGTAAGTAATGTTGTGCGTAAAATGGGTTTGATATTAACTCAAGTTGACTATTTTAATTTAGTAATGATCATTGTGGACAAAAACTGATTTTGAAGGTCCACAAAAGTTCAGCGCATAAATGTCAGCATATTTTAGATTATTGTAGAAAACTAATCTTGCTGAAATGATGTATATTTAATGGAAATGACATACATTTGAAATTTGAATGTCATGACAAGTTCGCATTGTTTACTAAATGTTTACTGTTTGGTATGAATTGTGTGTTTATGAATTTCTATTGAACCGTTACACTGTTAAAATGGAGGCAACATGTGTTAACAAATTAGTTATTTCTGAGAAAACACTTACATTTTATAATACCAACACTTAAACTGATGTTTTTTGACACTTTAAAAGTGTTGAAATAACATTTAATATTGTTGATTAGTGTTTAATTACTGTTTCATTCTGAACGCAAGATGTTTATTGTAAAAAACACATTTTTTGCACAGAATAAGATGCTCTTAAAGAGGCTAATCTGGACTGCTGGGCACCCAGGACTCCCATCAGCAGTGATTTCTTCAACCAATCAAAACCATCCCAGGGGAACTCCAAGTGGAACAGATGGTAGACAGATAGCGTAAGGGGAAATCAATTAAGGAGTTTTACAGGATTTTCATCAATTACCTGGGCTAATGTATCAATATGGAGTAAAACAATGTATGTGTAATGTTTTTGACAGCACCATCAATATATTAATAACAGCAATATGAGACATCAATCTTCATTTCCAACTTTAAAGGATGTTCCTCAACAACACCACACTTGACAGTAAAAGTTGGATTCTCACTCTAGTATGAGGCCCAGTCTGTATTTGCATGTATCATACAGTCCTTTCTGTCACAGCCCTCATGTTGGGCCTCCACTATATAATAGCAGGCAATGAGCGAGTCATTGTCCCGCATTAGCATGTTACGGTACAGGGAGTTAAAGAGCCCAATTTCATCTGTGCCCCACATCCTTCTGATGGGATGGGCTCTGATGGGCTTGTGTGTTAGAAGGCTGGTTGCTGGCTTCATAAAGGATGATATGAGTGTGTCATGGCTTCATAAAGCAGTAAAACATGCTTTTTGGAGCCTGAAGAAATTACTAAACTCAGACCTATTACAAAACAACCCCTCACTGCGATTTAACCAGTTTACACCTAGAAGACTGGGACTACTTTTTTTTATTCTAGTGCAGACCCAGCTGTAAAGAACTGCTCATGAGACTTATTTATTAGATTCACCTAAAAGCTTTAATGACATGGTTGGTCCCACCCAACAGAATGGTGGGAACAATACAAACGTCAGTTTATCGAAATGGAGCTTCAAGAAAATAATAAATAAAATAATTACTGACAACTACAACTAAATTAAAATCATGTTGTGGCGAGTTTCTGAAATACTTGACAGATATAACAACAAAAAACTGCATTCTGTAGCATCAACTTTCTATATATAAGTTATTGTCCAGCACCCCCATAAAACGTAAATAAGTCTGCCTCCCAAAGCTTTTAGACTTCCTGTTCTGTCGGTGGCACCCCATGCCTATTCATTTCCACCAAAGGCATACATCTTGAATAAGTTACAGTTACATTTCTAAAATGATTGGTACTGTATCATTTGTTACAGCAGCAGCACGGTGCATGAGGGATAAACTTAATATAACCGTGCCAATGTTCATCATAGTGAAGTAATATGAAAGTGCAAAAGAGTGGCTCATTAATGAGTTTATACAATTTTGGGGAAACCTTTATAACCCTATAACATTACATTACATGTCATTTATTAGACGCTTTTATCCAAAGCGACTTACATACTCAATACTGTGGACAATCCCCATAGAAGTGTCTTGCCCAGGGATACAACGACTATGACTGCAGAGGGACTCAAACTTGCTACCCTCTGATTCGAAGTCCAGCACTCTATCCACTGAGCCACACTTTCCCTATAATGCAGTTGAATGATCTGTATGATGTTATAAATACACAGACTATTAATGTTAATATCAATTCATGCAAGCTTTGGTCTTGGGATTCTCTCCCAAAACTAAAATCATCATTTGATCAATGAGATGCACTGAAAGACGCAAAAGCAGATGTAAAGTTTATGTTTTTAATACACCGATGGAATAACTGACGCAAATAGGAGACAACCAATGGCTGAGGAAAAAGCACTCAAGAGAGGAAAACAGTTGTTATTCAAAATCTACTAAGGTCCAAAAGTTATTTTCAGGTCTCTACTTCCAACTGTTATGTTTCTTTTCCGAGTCCTAATTAATATGTTAAGATTTCTGTGATTAAAACGCTCCTGGTGCAAATGCACTATTCAACAGTTCTCCTGACAGTGATATATTCTACATGGATTATCCTCAGTGATTCTGACTTGCTAATTAATCAACATTATTTATGATGATAAAAGAGGGGAAAAAACGTACTGATGAACAGACTGCCTCAGCAATCATGATGTACGCAGTCAAGTAAACTTCTGAAATATTATTATTCCATGTAATTGCTCCAGTGTAGCTGTATCCATCTGAAAAAGGTATTTAAATGACTTACCATGGAAAACAAGGTAAAAGTGTACTGCAGTTATATATATTTCAGGCAAATAACTGTATAATTAGTATTCATAACGAGTATATAATGCCCTATAAAGGAGTCAGAGTGCACTTTTATTATTATTGTATTGATCAACACCTATAATTCCTCCTGAAAGGCATCTTCGTAAATGAAAGATAAAGATATATCAGTGAACTGATTACCAATTCAGTGTATAAATAAAGCATTTCATAACTGTTAAACACATCATTATTCAGATGTGTAAAAGCAATTGTAAAAAATATGTTTAAGCAAACAATGTTACCGTGTTAAACTTGATCTTAAAGGTGGGGTAGGTCATTTTGGAGAAACCAGCTCGAGTGCGCTAGAATTTGAAAATACACAGCTGGAAAAAATCTGCCACTTCCTTACAGAGCCCCTCCTCCAACACACACAAATGCGCACATGACCAATGAGGGCACGAGATATGTTTGTGCACAGATGGAAGGCTGACAGGCAGGTAGGCCATCCAGTTATTTTAGCCGAGCCGGGTAAAATGATTGGTCGTGCGTTTTACAGTACTACAGCTTCCACAGATGACATTTTTTGTATGGATTTTTTGTCAAAGCACTTAAGATATTCATTGCTATCGGGATGTTAAGAGCATTCCATGGAATATAACAAAAAGTGTATCTCGAGCCGGTTTCTCAAACTTACCTACCCCACCTGGTTTGAAATCTACCCTTTAAAAACATCTTCTTAGTTGTTCAAATCCCAATATCAACTATTATATGAAATGTTCTGACAAAAACATTTTAAATTCAAAATGTAGCTTTGAAATCATTAATTGACCTTGGAATTAGTTAAAAGTAGTTTGACAAAAGAACCTGAAGATCCACTTCCTCTGTTTATTGGAGAGTTTTCAGTGCATGGCTTTGCTCCATTGTCATTAGAATTATAACATTTCCTAGAATAATAAAGGAATATCTAATTCATAAATGTATTAAATATAATTATGATGAAAGTTAATGTCTTTAATACATCATATTTAATATTATTATACAATTATTATTTGGTTTATACTGTTGAGAATGATTAAATGTGCGCTACAAATGGTAAATATAGTTAGTTAAAGTTGTGTATAAATAAATAAAGGCCGTTATATATGTTTACAACATTTTAGGGTCTTAAAATATGAATTCCATGTTTATTGCCTATATAAACCTAATATGCACGGTTAAAATAAACTGGTAACCCATTTGGATATAATAAAAAAGTTGTTAAAATAGAAAGACTTTGGGTCAACTGTTTGATCCAACATGTTTCTCTGGTTTCCGGTGGCCTTCCTCTTCAACCCTGAATTAATCTTACGATCTTTAATTATTCCAGCACAACAACGGCTAATTTACAATTTGAAGTTGTTCTCCCTGAAATAAAGAAATATGCACACCCACTTCCCAAGGCTCGGAGGCTTAGCCCTGCCCATTGTGTTTTTTCCTGCAGTTTGTCTCTATTCATTTGCATTTTTATGTCGTGAGAGACTTCTATTACTGCCACAAGTACATTAAGAAAACCATTAATCACGGTGTAACACAGAGCGAATCAGCGACAGAGGGGGGGGCGTGTTACTGATCACTCACACTGGGCAGCACAGGGACATGAACCTGAGGCGGACATATCCTGACCGGCCCTCTCCAACAAGATGGATACAGTTCAGGCATGTTTACAAAATGTTTTAAAAATGTGTTATGACATTCCATTTAGTTCTTCTTTATACTTCCTCTTTGGAGGAACTCAATCTGGCATGTTTGGTGAATGGCCAAATTAAAGCGAATATTAAACGTTCTGTAATTCTTGACCAAATCAGTCAAATCTCTCAAATAATAATTGTTTTTCATATCCAAAATTGTGTGTTTTGTTGAAATCTGGGGCATGAAATTGTTGTTACCCACGAGCTCCTCAAACTCTGGCTAAATGTATAAGTGAAGGTTTACTCTACAATATCACCAAACAACCAAAGCATCAATAACAGGTTCTTAAAATCCACCAAAGACGAGCTATAATTCTAAACATCATGAGAAAAACGACAGAAATTAGCGAACCATCGAGGAAATAAGCAAATAAACAGACAGCATAATGTAATAGTTGTGGGGCTCCTGAAGTTGATGTTCCACCTACCTTTTCTGTTTTTGTGAAAGGAACATTAATCTGACGCACCAGTGGAGCTCTGTCTAATGTGAAAATGTAGAGTTTTTTTCCTCATGCTTCTGCAAGGAAGAGGCTTCTATCACACTAATGATAATAAATGGCAACTAATGGGATGACCAAACATAACAAATGGAAAGTTTTAAAGGTATGGGGCCACATTAAATCTGCAATGACATCCTCAAGTCAGAGCTATGTCTGTGCCAAACAAGAGAAATTGATCACACTTATGAGTAAAGTTTTAAAATATCGCTGTTCATAATAACGTACATCATATACATCTGATTTAGTGTATTTTTCACGTGTCCTAAAATTGTAATATATTATAGTGTTTCTTCATAATGTGGTGATGTACTGAGATTACACTGCAATCTAACACTGTCCACTTCAGGTTGTCCTCATTTTAAACCACAGCAGACAGGAATGATTTGTCCTCAGGCATTAAGGTACTTCTTCTGTATTATGAGTATTTTCATGTTTGATACTTTAAGTACATTATGCGCGTAAAACATTATCAACCTAGGACTCCTAGTTTGAATAGAGAATTACAATATTGTTATTTTATCTAAGTAAAGGATCTGAAATCTTCAAAAGTCCCTGAATGTAAGTGTTTTTTTTTATCCAACAAAAATACTCAATTGCACAGAATTGATTAGACTATATATTTTTTTATGAGCGTATCGTTCTGTATGGACTTCACAATAGAGTTCACAGAGGACTGGTGTATCTTCTAAACTGTAACTGAGAAGCCTCAGTAAATGTCAGGTCTTTGTGCGTTTGGCATTGAGTGGAACTGCATTTGTCTTAATGATCGTGCTCCTTGAGCTGATTTTCGCTTCACAATAATCAATATCAAAGTCGCCGGTGGCAGCAATGCCCAAGAAAGGGGGAGTAAATGTTGAGAAGCATTCTTCCTCTACATCGGCCTTGTCAATGTAACAGTGCTTTTAGAGTTTGGCCCTGAGCATCTAAACACACTCTCAATCACTCCTGAAATCCTAGTAGGCCACACTTGGCTGCTATTGTAACTTAGATACAGTCTCAATTTGTATGTTGTCTCTCAGTCGACGTGAGAAGAATGAATGGATTGATCTCCCGTCCCAGTCCAACAGTTACAGCACATCTGTTTTCACAGAAGATTTATAAAAAGTGTCACCGCTGACAAATAAACAGGTATGTTCACAACTTCTGGATTATATTGTTATCATGACTGTACGATGTCTTTGCTCTTCATTTGTCTAAAATACCATGACAACTCAACTTCAACACTTAACTGTATTTGCAGTCAGTTGACAATTATGAGAGGAGAGTGATTTAGGAAAATTGAGTTTCTAACATAAAAAAGCAAGCTGTAATTGTTGGAAACAGGTGGCGCAAGAGATGTACAAAATGGAATAAAGGATAAAGAATAGAATAGAAGGTAACATGTCATTTACATATCTACAATGGGCCTTCCGACAACATGCATTTGTCCGAGATACTGCTGAGACAATGTAGCACTGGCTGTGGATGTTTGAAAGCAGAGCCGGGCGGTCTTGCTCGCCCACGAATTTCAGATTTATTCCTTGGTTTGTTATTATTGTAATCAGACTTATTCAGATGGTGGTCCGATGAAGCGGAGGGAGGGTGTGAGAGGCGTGCAGCCCCGTTTGGCCCCTCAGTGACCAGAGAGGAGGTGATAAATGACTACAACACTCGTCCCTGTCAGCAGTGGGAGGGGGGAGAAGCAGCCCTCCTACCGTGAGCTACATCATCCCAACAACATTATTCTTTTCATACGGCTTGTCGATAGAAGCCCTGTGTGATTGGCATGGGGATCCGCTCAGGTTAATTGGAAGCCTGAACTGTGTAACGGCACGGGAAGCTGAGCAGACATTGTCCCCCTTGTAATAACACAGGAGGCCTGTGTGTCTGTGTATCGATTACATCTTAGGTTCAAGGCACCCGTATGGGAATGAAATATCAGAGGACAGGTTATGGATGTTGCCATCAATGGCATTGAAGGAGCGGAGATGGGCTACTTGAAAAAACTCTACATGTAACACTTGAAAATTAAGTTAGAGCATTTTGATTTAACATCCCACAGCATATCTCATAGTCTTTAAAGCTAGAAATAAATATTTATAAACAGAGATGTGTGCACTCGTTTCACATTTGACAGGTGTAGTGTCATGTCCGAGCTCTGAGGGCACAGCTCTGTCTCCTCCTCTCTTTTTGACCCCCCACTCTTTAGTTTCCTTTTGATCAAGGGCCCATAGCTTGCATTAGATGAAGGACACATGATATCCCATATAGGAGGTAACCTAACACACATCAGCTCCCTCCTTGGAAGCATGTCTTGCAATCCTATGGAGCAGGCCACCCTGGTCAGCGGCGAGATAAAGAAGACAGAGTGAGTGATAGTGCTAATATGCAGGAGAAGACAGTGAAGGCGTGTTCTTTTTTGCAGCTCCCAAAGTTTGGAGAATAGGAGAGAAGAGAGGGATAGATCATCTGTAATTTGCAGACACTTTTGTCGCATTACTCTACGAAGAAACAAGCTGCCAACTTTGTGAAGTGTTCATCTCTTCTTTTCCCCACAGTCACATTCTCATTATCGTCTCGATCATTCCAGGTGGCACCTTGATGCATTGTTTAGCGACCAAGGTAAAGGGTTTGATGCCATAACTCAAAGAATTTGCTTATTCATTTCGAAATTAATTACAAACACAAAGTGACATTTTACAAGAAATGTTTAGCATAGCATGAATTATCGCTGCTGTAAATTGGATGCAAGCGACGGAGTGAAAAGCCTTGACTTGAGCTCTTTGTGATTAATAAAAGAAGCTTTCACTTCAGTTTTAAAGCCAGTCAAGATGAACGATACAAAAGGGATGAAACAAAACTCCTCCTTCGGCTGAAGGACAGGCTATTTTAAGGGAGGATGTAGATTTTAAAAGGCGTATTAGATTAAGAGGAATCAGGGCCATCATTTATTGTATTTGTTGCTCCGTCAGACAGTTCAGTGACTAATAGCCAATGAAGGACATAACTTAAGATGGAGGTCACACATTAAGTCAGTAGATTGCAATTTCTGCCTTTTAATATGTTAAACAAGTCAGTATGACAGTAAGTTTTCTTTTCTTTTGCTGATGATGACATTATGGTGTGACATTTTGTCGTAGATAAAATGCCGGCATTAGCAGCTGCACAGGCAGGCAATGACTTGGACACCCTCACTCTGTTCTGTGGTACACAAACAGGAGGTCCAGCTCCGTCTCCTGTGGAGCAGAGGATCTGGATTCTACATGAGTGACTGAGACACAGCATCCTCCATCCTGCCTCTCATAGCCCCCTCATAGAGCCCCACAAGGCCCACCACGTGGCTCTCAGTGCTGAGGTCCAGATTGTGCCACTGGGCTGGTACCGGACTGGAGGTGGCTGATGGAGCCCCAATCCATCTCCCGCAGGAGCCCGGTGACGGGAGCATCGGTTGCCCACTCCTCGGCTCTGAGCACACTCAGGAAGATGGATTGGTTGGCCAACTCACCAAAGGAGGCAAAGCATGCCGTTAAGAGCCTGTGCATCACTTGGCTGCTCATATGCAAAGTTTGATGAAAGAGGTTTTTCTGGGAGCGATGAATTAGGGCTCCGCTGTGAAATTAGATTTCTGGTGAAAACCTTTGCGAGGCTCAGAAGTAGCATTGTTTCTTCAGTGCCGTCCGGCCCAATGGTAATTATAGATAGAAGTGAAATGATGTTGGGAATTCAATGATGATTGATAAAGATGAATGATAGTATGGCTGACGGACATGTTGGAGCAATGGCTTCATGGAGATTTAATACGTCAAATAAAGTGCATTATGTATTACAGAGAAAAGGCTGGATCTATTGCAAATGACACGAAGGGGGCCAACCCATTATTGGTCACTGTTTATTTGTCTCAATTAATCTGGTGGAATAAGTAGCCATAAATTGTCCATCATTGTCAAACAGTTCTGCACATAATGCAGGTTTTGTGAGGGGAGAAGGGAATAGGACACATACAACAAACAAATGGAGAGCATATGAAATATGTCCCTCTGATGAAATAAATCTAGTGGAAAAATCTCATCTTCAGAATTGGTCCAAATTGCTCGGCACTTTAACCTGATACACTAAAGATCCTGCCTCCTCCTCTCTGTGACCCAAACCTAAAACGGCGGCATGAACACTGACAAATTTGACAAAGGGAATTTGCTCAAAAAACACAGCCTCTATTTGGTCAGCCAAGCGGCAAATATGTTGGATGATATGGTTTATTAGGCAATCCATTTCTCCACAATAGTGGGGCCATCTGCAAAGGTTAGCATGCATAAGGTTCGTATGGCAAATTCTATCTAATCTGCCTTCGAAGGACCGTAGTGAAAACTCAGTGGCACATTTTTCATGTACGTACGATTTGGAATGCAAATAGAATAGCTGATGAAAGAGGTGACCTTCTAAGTGCAGAGCAGCGGGAGCTTTGTGGAATATGCAGAGGCAGAGTAGAATAGAAAAGAATGAGTTACTGCCACTGCCACCTCAGCTGCATTGTAATATACGACTGTGGCTCAGATACAAGTGAACCTGGCCTCAAGAACATCTAGGTTAATCTCTGAGGATGGCACATCATGTACTCAGTGCAAAAACAGAATTATATGCCTTTCTGCTCTGAAAAAGGCCTCCAAAGTCAAAGAAAGTACTTCCCAAAGGACGTATTTCAGATTTTACATGGATCAAGTTGCAACAAATATTTCATAAGCTTCTTCCTAGATTTATTGTTTAACTTTTGAGACCAAGTTGACTGACATTTATTTGGATTTATACCCTCATCGCGTGTTTTGCGTAATAAATAGAAGCATGTATGGAACATTAAGTGGCCAATCCAGTTGATGGATGCTCTAACATGCTCCAAATCTAACTCAAAATGAAAGTTGGAACAAGATATTCCATAATATTAAAGTGAGACTATATGTCGATAGTGTAGTGTACGGACTCTTTTGTCATAGGTAGTGCAAAGCTTGAACACATAGACAAATGGGAGAGGTGTACCATGGTCAGTCAGCCGTGCATGTCTCATCTGTAGCCAGCTTTGGCAGAGTAGTCATCTTCATTCCCTTTGTCCTTAGTGCAGTAGGTAATCTATCAGCCCTGAGACGTGCGGGAGAGTCCGGCTGGCCTACTCGCTCTCCCATTTGAATTGAGAATCCAGTTTCTGCTTTACCCGTGGTCCCAGTTAGACCAAGCTGCAATTGAGAGTGAGTGAGCTGTCCTTGATTCATATTACTGTCCCAGTATGATTGAGCTTCTTTGGTATCGCCTGAGAATGGAGCGAAAATTGAGCACTTGACTTTGCCGGGTTTGAAATCCCAGTACTGCATGTTTGCATTTTCTCAGGGTTTTTCACGGGACACGCTTGAGGTGCGTTCTTTATGTTGTGTTCAATGAGACAGAAGCACGGGAGGGTTGTATTTGGAAGTTAGCACAAACCACTTTGTTGTTTTCCATACAGTAGGTAGGAAACTAGTTGCAACTGATTGAAATACAGGATAAGGCTGGTGTTATTCCACACTTTCAATATTGTAAACTTGTCTGAAATAACCATAAAAAAAACTAAAAATAAGACTGAAATACAGAAAATCATTGCTTTTCAACTTTCCTATCCTGTCTGTGGCTCTCACTGCCAAGCCTTGTTGTTCTTTTTGAATACGTGCATATTATATACATGTATGTGTCACACATATATAGTTTCATTTTTAAATAAGGCTTGCTTAATTACTAAAACAGCTGGACATTGTCGTTTTTTGTGCGAATGCTGTCCTAACAATCCTAAAATAATAATTTAATCCGGACTTTTTCAGCAGCAGATTTGCACACATCAGTGTTAAGAGCGGTTTTATGAAAAAAGGACGATGTTAATCGGGATTAAAATAAACAACTGATTCAGTGTACATCATAAAGAAGGACCATTTCACCCAAAGCTATGGAGGGGCTATTTACAGTAATGTCTTTGGGTGGTTTCTGAACAAATATTTGGCATAGAGGAACACATTATGTGTTGTTAGTAAGATATATTCATTGTCAGCATTGGACTTTGTCATGGGATTTGCTGACAACAAAATACAATATTGCCACTCTTTCCAAAAAATATGTTTCTGAAACATGCCTTCCAGTATATTAATACAAATGTGCAACGACAGTACTTCTCAAATAATTAGATTACAATGTAGCAAGAGAACAATATCCCTGATGCCCTGTTTGTCTTTTGAGGTTAGAAAAGTTAGCTATTGCAGCACACCATGGGACCCTATGCTATGTAAGCCAAGAGAGTGGCTGTTGATGATTAAATCAATAGAGATTTGACACAGACTTGTGGGAACATGCCTGTCTCATTTCAGCCAGTTCCTCCCCTCGTGGTTGGCTGTGTGTGTGTGTGTGTGTGTGTGTGGGGGGGGGGGGGGATTCATCACCTGACTGGTCTCTGTCACCTGATGGAGTTGGGCCTTTAGCCGCAGTTTGATAGAGAGAGTCGATTATGATGCATGTCGATCGTTCCAGCAAATATTGACATGGAAACAGTGAGAGAACAACCCCACGGCTCAGAGCCCTCTGTTCCAATACTGGCTGCTTCACTCGCCAACTCAGTATCACACACACACACGCAACATAACACACTTACAGTTTACAGACATTTTCACAAATAAACACACATTTACGCTGGTTGCACACAAAGATTCCCAGAAACCAATCATCCCAATCGATGGCGTCTCATCAGCATCTCAGGGTAAATCCCAGCTCCTTTGCTATTAGTACTCTGGTGGTTGTGTATGTGTATGTATGGGGGGGGGGGGCTGATTGGTTATTACTGTTTATTTACTTAAGGGTGGAGGAAGAGGCCATTTCCCCTGCCACACTACACTAATACTGCTTCTCTTAACCACCTTTCTTTTTCTCCTACATCCCCACCAACTCCTCCTGCACCTGTCCCCGGGAACCAAGAGGGTTAATGATGAAACACAAACAGTTTTCGCTGCAAGAGAAAAAAGCAAAGGGGGTCTGTCAGGACTGCGAAGACAGTGGAGAGAGACCGGGGGAGTGAGAATGAAAAGAGAGGATGGGGGATATGTGGAGGGGGGTGGGGGTGCTAATGACAGGTGTGTCTGTAAATTCTTCATCCAGCATAGACTGCTAGGGAAACTGCTTGGCAGGGCACTCAGCCATGACTTTACAACTAATCCTGTTTGTAAGTTATTATTTATCTTCAGCAAAGTTTGTCAAACTCAGGCTTTGATTTCTCCCCCTGAGTTCCCTCTCGTGGCCCGCTCCCGCACATGCTCCCCACATAATTTATGACTGCCTCTGGTCCTGATGACAGATTATTAAAAGTAGAATTAGTTTTTTGCTGGGGATTTTTCCTGTGGGAATTGGGAAGGCAGGGCTCTCAGAGGAAGGTCTCTGACGAGGTCTCCATTACTAATAGAGGCAGATTTTTTTCCTTCCCTGTGTGATGGCGGAGTGAGAAGACTAATGATTTGAATTTACTGTGGCAGCAGTCACGTGGTCTGGAAGCCAGCATCAGCAGAGGAGAGGTTAAGTTCTTCCCCGTGGAGAGGTTTATTGGATTGTTTAGTACCAGAAGGATAATGTTTTTGTCATAGACTGCTGGTGCTTCTGCTGCTAAGCTCGAGGGAGGCCAAGAACAAATCCGCTGAATGTGTGTCTGTGTATGTGCGTGTGAACTGAGATCAAAAAGATCAAAGAATAAAAAGGGAGATATGTAGTTTGTAGCATTGGGGGAGGTAACAGGGAGAAGCTCATGATTAAAACTGAAAATGATGACTGTAGTAGTTACTATGTGTGGACAGGATCCCAGAAATTCGCTTTGACTGCACCCAACAAACTGATACAAACACCATCTCTTTTTCTTTCTGTGAAGTCCGAGCCAACTCTCTGATCCTCCCCTATCAACAACTCTTGAACGCCAACTGCACACTTTCCCTCCTTCTCTGCTGACACACAAAGAGGATGTAGTCGTTCCCTCTTCCCCTGTTCACCTGATGGCCGTTTGGAGCCTGTTCCCCCAGCGTGTGTCTGCAGCCTGGGAAGCAGAGGGGAGTCTCAGCACAGCTGAGAGGCTCGGCTTAATCTTATGCATCATTAAGCACTCAGCGGCACGCCGCAGCTCCTCATATACATCATCCACGCTTAATAAACATAATGATGACATAAGATGTAATTCCAGATGAATTTTCATTTTATAGGGAAATGGAGAATTCCTGTAGAAAGGAGGGGAAAAAGAAAAGAGGAACGAAAGAGGGAGAGAAAAAGTAAATTATCTGGGAAGTACAGAATAAATGATGTTTTTTCTCCACAAGATGGATTGTGTGGTTCTGGGGGCAGTTGAAGTGGGAGAGGAGTGTTGGAGGGAGGGAGGGTCAGAAAGGTGAGGGGGCAGAGGGCTGCAGTGGTGGTGGCCTGAGAGTGGAGGGGTGGCATGGGGGACAAGGGGGTGAAGGGGGGAGAGGGAGAGAAAAATGTTGGTCATTCCAAGTGTTTTAATCGCAGGGCTTGATGGACAGGCTGAGAGGACCTGAGGTGCGGCCATCCATCATAGGCCGGCTAGAATAGAGCAGCGCGGGGTAGAGTTTCAGAGGGGGCTTTCAGGCTATGGGGGGAAATGGGATTGTGATGAAAGTGTGAGAGAAAGGCGGCTGTACACAGTAAAAGCCAATGAAGGCAAGAGGACCAAAGATTAGCGCCTTGCTTCTGCAGCACGGTGGGAATGGCAGGAGGGAAGGAGATTGTAATCGCACTGCGGCCATGTGACAGTAACACTGCCCGTGTTTGTATGTTCATTTGGTTTGTTTCCTGATTATGTGTAGAACATGGGCTTACAAGAAAAGAGCCAATGGAATGCATTCATTCACATATTCTCAAGTGTACGTCATTCTAAATATGACAGGTCCAACAACAAAAGGAAATATACACTTACTGGTTGGGTGTGTTTGTGCATGTGTGTGTGTTTGTGTGCACCCGTGGCATGTTTTTGTCATGTTCAAGTGCATTGTGCATATGTGTCCCCTTCCCCACCAAGAGCAGAGTTTAAATGCAGGACTGCCATGTGAAATATAAGATATGGTCAGCATGGACTCACCACACACACACCCCCAACAAACACACACACACTGATGCACTTGTCCTGAACTCAGCCCTCACCTAGACACCACAGCTCAGACAAACATCCAACAAACTAACTATAGCCAGCGAGGCTGAACAAAACAACAGGAGGGAGGAGAAGATAGTGAAGAAAGATTTGGAAATAATCATGTCTCTTAAATTCCATTGGTGATATAGCATATTACCCTCCTTAATCTTATCAGTTACTTCTGGCCCAGGTGGGATAAACCCTTTGAAAGCCAATCTCCAGTATAAATCATGTATATAATTAAAACTATTAAGGAGGTAGCAACAGGAAGAAAATAAATAAATTAAGTCCAATGATCTACAATAAAACATAGGATGATTTTGCTTTCCAATTTCTCCCCTTTTTACCGATAATGTGGAAATGAGAAGCTGTTTAGCTCTTGCCAGTGAAGCCAGTTTTGTCGCGGGAAAGCAGCATCCCTCGCATGCTTCCAGCTGGACCCTGTCCCAGACTGCCATGCTTGGTTAATGTGGCTGTGCTGTGCTGCCAGAATTATAATTCATGGTTTATATTAAACAAACAAACACACAAACAAGGAAACAACGACTCAAATTGACCTTGCATGAACTGAGCGTGCTGCAACTGATTTGGCAAATTGGCAAATTATTACATGTATTTGAATATATGGAAACTGGTTATAGCCCTTTATTATTATTTATTACTGCTTATTTTTTAAGATGAATCACATTTTGAAGCATATCCTCCTCAGGTATTGCAGAAGAAATGGAGATCTAATCTGTGGGTTTAGCTATGGAGTCTTGACTGATACAGTTGGGGATATATTAATGGAGCCTCCCACATCTCCTCTGGTAGCCTGTGCTGCACAAAGGCATTTCTGGATTCAAACCTCAGCATGTTCAGGGCCAGTGGAGCATGCCCAGCAGTATGCCAAGGTTAGATGGGTGCCAAGGGTGCCACTAAACGGAACCTCATCCTCTGCTCCGTCCTCTCATGCCCAACACAAAATACTGCATAATAACACAATGCCATATAAAACAAAATGCAATCGACACACATGGAAGCACATAGCACCACAACAAAAAGACCAATTCTTCTGGTGTACAACACCATTTGTATTAACACTTATGTGTGCATTTCCTCTTTAATTCACAGCACTAATAATGCACACATCAGTGATTAGCCTTGGCAACAGCAAATCCCCATTTCATTTTCTCTTTCTTATGGTTCCTTTACACTTCTTCCTCCAGTTCTTTGTTTGAGTATAACTCACAGATAATGCCTTCATCAGTGATGTACTCACGTGTGCTCTGTTTGCATTGACTTACAGGCCACACTCCCTCTCTCTCTCACACACACAGCCCCGGTCCGCTCCTGGCACCAAACGCAGATTACATCTTGTTTCCCAAACTACTAAAAGTGTCAGAGGCTGTCTGGCTTTGCTTTTATATCGTGTTATTAATGGCAGTGAGCACCCACCGCCCCAGTCTTTGTGTACGTGTGCTCGTGTCTAATTAAAGGATCGCTGCTTACAGAAGCAGAGAATGGGTTTGCAAGATAGGAAATAATAATTGCAAATATTATCATTATTATTTTCACGGCTTATAGAGAGTGGATTGTGAACTCGCTCAGTGATTGTAATGGACTGCTGATAAAACCATACGGGCCAGCTATTATATAACATCTGACCAAGACTTTCGAATCTCCTCAGCTGGAGAGAAAAAGGCTGCGAGGTTTCCAGGAAGAACTTTGCACTTACTCCATTACTAATAGACTTCCAGTTAGAGGATATTCATCATGAATGTAATTGTCAAGTAACATTTTCATCAAATATTACTGGCACCTTATATTCATTTCAAACATACAACTATGTTAAATTGCTCACAGGAATTTATTATCAAAAACTGACTATTTATATGAAGAGAATGCATCAAATGGACACAAAGGAGGCCTACAAAATGATGTATTACATGGACTGATGCTTTTAAATTCACCATTGGTACCTTTTTAATTGAAATAGGACCATATAATGGACAATATACAAAGAGGTTTTTGTTGTTTACCGCACACAGATTAATCTAGATTCTACTCATAATAGTTAAGCCTAGTTTATTGACAAGCAGCACAGGTATACAATTTCATTTTGAGTTATTCTTGACCACGGTCTGGGACCTTAGGCCTTTTGTGTAGCCAAGCCTTTCCTCAGACAGCTGCGTCTTGGCTGGCTCTCAGCCCCCCTGTCTTAACCTGAAGAATTATGTGCTCAGATAATTAGCTCTTATAGGTACACTCTCCATTTCCCCACTCCACTGGGCACATCATCTTCCTCGCCTCTTTATTGTTTGGTTTGCTTTGTCAGATCGATGTCTTGCTACTGCGTAACCAGCACTCATATCTCAGGCTGCATAAATCACAACAAGGTTTCTGTCGCTCGGGAGAGTGGTGTGGCTTTGCTGCACACATGCACACTCACAAACACACACACATAAACAAGTGGGTGGACCACTTTATGCTCCACATACAACAAACTCTCTTCACCTCTTTCCTTGTTACTCCTGCCCCTCTCCTTCTTTCCTCCCTGCATCCACCACTGCTGAGTGACCACTGAAGAGGAACCCATCAGATTATCCTCTACCCGGTAGCAATGGGTAGGGTGGGTGCAGCAGAAGGGAGGGTGGGTAGGGGTCTGTATCACGGCTTATGATTGCAGTGCCACCCTTGTAATGAATTTCGAAAAATTCAAATGGCTCTCCCCATGTAAAAGTTGACATTGTCTCCTGTGATACATTTTCTGCTGAGGTAAGAGACAATTTAGATGCGAATTACAAGCAGGCTCTTTGTCACTCCTCAGTTCCATTTACATCCTTAATTAGCTGATTCCCCCCTGCTTCCATTAGTGCGAGAGAGAGAGAGAGGATAAGAGAGAAAGACAGACAAAGAGCGAGACAGTGACAATGACACACAGAGAAAACTGCCATCTAGTGCTGAGCTCAGTTACACTAAAGCCTTGAAATATCATAAACACACACACTTTTATCCAATCTCACACAAAGGTACATAAGCCTTGATTATGGTGCAGGAAATGAGCCAGAAACACCATCCCATGTGTTAGGACCTCGGGGTTGATCAGCATCCCTGGGTCTGTGTCTCTGTTAATGTCATCCTTAACAGCAAACTAAACACCACAGGTTTGTAGACATTAGCTATGCCTGCTAAAATACTCATTTACCGAACCTCCTCATCGCACGGCGCTCCTCTGCTTTGAATTGAATGACAGGCCTAAACACGGTGTTCTATTAGGAGGCTTACTCAATAGAGCGATGTTCACTCATTCGTGTCCCTCCCAAGTGCACGGCTTGTCTGCGAGACCCCACAAAGTATATGCTCAACTAGAGGTCATATATTACAGTTCACAATAAGTGCTGGGTCTCCGTGTATGGAGAGTCACTCAAAGCATCACATCAAAGCCCGCATTGGCACTCATGCTATGGTTTCTAACGATGTAAAGTGAAGCGTGGGGTGAATATTGTTGTTTAGACCAAAGGATGTTCATGTTCTGATTTCACGGCGCAGAGGAGGCCTTGGTGTCTTATTTTGGGCTGCTATCATTAATGTATACATTCAAACAGTGGGGACTAATAGAGCATGAGGCAGCTTTACAATGCAAGGGATCTGTGGGTGGCCAATTCATTCTGCCAGCTGACTGTTCCTAAAGATAGTCTGCCAAACACAGTGTAGGGGTTGTGAGAATAATATATTAAAGCTTAACTGAAATTGAAATGTATTTGTCACTTTTTGTGCAAGGAAAAATTAACTTCTAAGATATTGTACTTATTTGTGTATTGTGACATTTTTCAAATGAGAATAAAAAACGTTATTTGGATGAATTTGTGGAAACACTATCTCCTGGGTGGCGTTACTCTTAATAGCAGTTGAGTAACATTAAAGAGCCAAGTTGCTAGGACACCCAGTATCCAATCAACCCAGGAACATATACATTGCTGAATATATAAAACTCTTCAACAGGATATTACGTTTGGGAACACAGATAGACCACACTGCCCCAGTAAGCCTTGCTTGTAATGTTAGTACTAATTCTCACAAGATATAATTATTCATGTCATGTTATTCCAACATCTGCATAGTCCCCTGAGGCGGCCATTTTTTTACTATCAACACGGTCAGTGGAATCCCAAAACCCATGGCACCTGGCGAACACTAATGTAGGGAACGTTATCACTCCAGACTTTTTTTTTGCGCCATTGCCCTTGTTTTTTCCTCCTGGTTGTTCGTCTGTACTACTTTGCAAGGCTTCCGTCAAAACAAAATACCGTCACTGGGAAATAAAGTCGCACTGGCGGATGGACTCTCAGGTCCAGTTAATTGCCAAATGTTAGTCAGAGTTCATTAGTTTCGTCTGGTATGTGCTGCTTCCCTCTGTGAACTGGAAAATGAAGAAGCAAATTGTTTGCTTTTTAATGTACACGTAAACAATGACTCAATTGACCGCCCACTTGACTTGGCCTCATAGCTGTAGCGAATCAGATGGGCAGACACATACATGTATGTAAGTGGTTCATGAATGTGGTTTTCTCTGTAAGAGGCTGTTGATGGGGATTTGTGGTGAGAATACTTTGTTTACGCTACTTGCTCCTTGTGTGCAGCTCTAATTGATTCGGATGGCCAGCGCGTCAAATTAATTAATTTGATGCATTGTTTATTCCAAAATGTATTTTTCCCCTTGTTGGATGCATTTCACTCAATGCATATTTCTGGTATGATTGACAGCATTGTCTTTCCTCCTTGTTTTTTTTTTTCATATGTTCTTTTGTTTGTATCAGGGCTCTGACATTTTATTTTTCTTGGGGACCTTAACTGTAGGAAAAGAACACATATGACTTTCACACTGAGAAAACACTGTCATTACGAACATCAATCATGTGCTATGTTTTCAGACATGTTGCTTTAATGTACCATTTTAAATGCAAAGTCTGGGGGGGACACGGCGGCTGGCCTCTCGTGGTGTATGTATATGTTCTTCAGCCACTGTAAAATGTGTATGAACAGAGAGAAGCACGGTAGTCACAAGAGAAAGGATGCATTGTCTGTCTTTTGCTGTCATTAGGCGGCGTCTAGAGGATGATGTGGAAGCAGTATGGGGTCTTGGGGAAGTATTTATGACCCTGTAGGAAACTCGTTGGACTGCGGTGATCGCATGGAGATAATGGGAGGGAATGGGATGCAGCGAGGTGTTCTGACGGCACCAACCAGACAAGAGCACATCCAGGATAAATCAATGTTGGTCATTTTCTCTCCTCTTCTATCACCTCCACGCCTCACTGCGCCCACACAAGTCATTTACACATTCTGTCGTTAAGACCCCTCCAAGAATTTTGAATAAAACAGCAGAGTTACACAAAAAAGCAAAAGCTAATTTCATGTAGAATTGTCTAGAGCAAAAATGTTTTTACTCCAACAGTTTGATGTAAAATGGCAGTGTAGTAATGCTAATTAGATTTAATTCTGACACTGCCGCTTGAATGACTTTTCTGGTGACATTGGGAGGCATACAAACAAGACTTCACCTCATTAAACAGGAACAAACTGAGGGGAAATTACACTTAGTTATGGAAATGGATTTAAGCATGCAAAGCATTACTTGCACTGACTTATGAAAAACATCAGTGTTGGTGTTAGCTTAGCTGTGACACACCAACACCATTAAAGGGAGTGAGGATCAAAGTACAATATAACCTCTGATGATCAAAAGAGACAACTCATTACAGAAGTATATTGACCTTAAAGAGGGCTTAATTTAATAAAGCACTACCTCCGAAGGTAGGAGTGCATTTATGGCCGCTCAAGTACAATGCACACACCGTATTACAAGCACAGTTAAAACAGATAGATTAACTACTGCAGTGAATGTGGATTTTTTTAGAGTCCTGCAATTTTATCAGGGAGACTGAAAAGATTATACTCTCTAAAAACAATCCCAGGAACACGAGTGTGGGCTATGGGGTAAACAAACTGTACAAGCAAGATCCATTAGAAACCAGCCTCTGAACATTACATTACATTACATTGCATTTAGCTGACGCTTTTATCCAAAGCGACTTACAATAAGTACATTCGACCAGGAAGACACAACCTTGAAGAAAACAGAATCATATAAGTATAAGTACATCAGGTTTCATAGAGCCAAGCATTTCAAGTGCTACTCAACTGGCTATAGATAAGCCAGTCCTTTATTAGTATATAAGTGCTCTGTTAGCAGTTCTTTGTTAGTAATTCTATCGCTCGAGGTGGAGTCGAAAGAGATGAGTTTTCAGTCTGCGCCGGAAGGTGTGTAAGCTTTCTGCCGTCCTGATGTCAATGGGGAGCTCATTCCACCATTTAGGAGCCAGGATAGCAAACCCACGTGTTTTTGCTGAACAATGATATACAATTTAGGTCTTGTAAAATGGTTTAAAGGTGGACTGTGTACTAAGTTAAACTTAGAGACAATAAAACACAGCCTTTTATAATTCAATCCCTTTAGGTGTTTCACTGCTACAGCCATACCTGGTTTTACCATTAGCTTTTGATAGAAACTGTTAGCTAAAGTCCATAGATTTAAGATAAACTCTTGTCCACTTGTACTTCTATTACAGTGTTGTTTTTTTGCATGTATTATCATCCCGCTTTTGTCCCTTGAAACTACAATGCCTGTTATATTGGCTCACTTTAAAAGGTACCTGTTTTAACCAAATATTAAACCATTTTTATTGTATTTTTCCATTTCGCACTGACATCCTATGTATGTATATAAATGTATGTGGATTAATGATGCTCCTTTAAAATACTTCCATCTCCTACTGTATATATTTTCTCTCTTTTGTCCTCTAGTGTGCTTTTGTTTTTGAAGGTAGTTAAAGGTGACATTGAACAGGACGGGTGTGTATCTGTTGTCTACAAACTAATCTGTTTGCATTACCGCTTGTATTCCAATGGTCCCATTATGTATTAGAAAAGCAATTAACAGTTCATTAAACTTCGAAGGTGCTAATACAAGTCATAAGACTAAGCCATCTGTCGGATTCTCTCCCCCAGCCCAACTTTAATGCCATCCACTAAGCAACATTTCTAACTAATTAAGGTTGGACTTGGTAATTTAAATTTGGAAAACAGGACATCTTCTGCTTGTTTTCTAATAATAGATATACATATGGCGATGGTTTGCAGTGTGGTAATGAGAGAGATAGCCCCCTTAATTTGTCTTATAAATATTAGGGAGACAGACAGATTGAAGCCGCAGGACTTAACATGTGTCTGCTTTCAACCTCCATACTATGTTTCATGACAGAAAAGGAGAATAGGATTTACAGTAATAGGAGCAAAGCCTGCGAGTATCCGTAGCTTAATATTATGTTAAAAAGCCAGACACTGTTTGAACAATGATGGACCCACCCACTCATTTGCTTTTTGTTGACTAGATAAATATTGCGTTTTGTCTCGTCTGTGAACACGACAAATGAACAGGGTGAACATGATTCAATTCATCATGTTTCTTGAGGATTTAGTGAGATTTGCTCTCATTAGTGGCCTCTCCTCACTTAATTGGGAGCCACACACGCAGTGAAAGAGACACAGCAGCTATGTCAACCTTTTACATCCCAAATGTATCTTCCAAAATCAATCCGTCAACATCCTAATTGGTGCTCACTTTATGATTAATGTGCTGGCTCACTCTCGCAGGATCTAAAGCTAAATGGAGTCATGAGCTGAACAGATAAAATGTTGAAATATGTGATGCTTAGAAATCATCCGTTTGTATAAATCTTAAACTCAAAGATAGAGATCAGATTAATGTGTCTGGAGACGTTAAGGAGGAGACAGTTTTAAAACCTTTCTCAATATCAAAGTTCGGCATTCATGGAATCTAAATTATTATTACATTATTAGTTCCCTGGACAGTTTCCCAACTCAATATTCTCAAGAAATAAGGGAGGATCTTTTATCACATCAAGTAAAAGTAAAACAGGTAACGTTCCACATAGCCTGAATGAGTATTGACATATTATTCAAGGTGCTGGCAACAGAATGGTTCTCATTAGTCGTCTCTGAGTCGGTAATGGCAGATCACCTCTTAGGGCCACAGAATTGACAGGCTGTGCTCCCCCTCAGCAGTATTGTGAGAGCTTTTTATTGGCTTCCCCTCCAAACACCCTCCTACTAATGCTGCCCGATTGCCTGGTTAACCTTGGTGATGCCTTCTGACGCTGGAAAGGTATCACACAAAGTTCACTCAATCATTAGCAGTGCAGAGGAGTTCAATTCTGCATGCTTGGACGTGTTATTGATATTTGGATGTGGGTTAATGAGAAGCTTGGATTTACTCAGTTTATAAAAGACTCAAAATGCTTAACTTTTGTATCATGGAGACAGAAAAGCTATTGAATCTACTGTTTTGTGTTGAATGTGCCGCTGTGAGAAAAGTTTCTTTCTCCTACTTAATGAACAGGTGTCTACATAACACAGCCCACCCCACAGATGGCAGCGTAATTAGCAGTCATTATGGTGGTCTTCAAGAAGGCCGGGATGTCAGCGGCCGCACAGAGCGCCTAACCTCTTCACCCCCTGACAGGGCCCACAGGGGGCCGCTGACACGTGTTGTTCTCCTGGAGAAGCCAAAGGTGGGGTTCCCCTTTCACTAGGTGTCATCCTGATGTGCTGGAAACCCCAAGACATGTGTTAAAGGATCAGGATGTCAAGGGCCTCTCTCTGGTCACAGCACCATAGGAACAAAAGCAGAAAAGTCTTGAACAGAAGGCATTTCTGTTGTATGGAAGGCTTATGTGTAAGGAAGTTTTATAAAGAAAAGACTACTTTACTCATAATGGTTTATCGTTTACTCGTTTATTGTCCTCACATTCTTATATTTAAACGTGTTTTTATAGTCCAGTACATTTTTATGCTGAAACAAATATTCCAATTTGCCAACAGTGTTGCGGTGAGCAGCAGACATATGCTTGTGTGACCTCAGACTGATCTGACCTTTAGAACAACACAGCTTCCTCCTGCCGTACTCAAGGTGGCTACGGATGTGGTTTGTGGGGTCATTCCCTGTTCATGTCACTGTTCATGCCCGACTACCCCTCCGTTGTTGGGCCACTGGTGGGGGCAGCCGTCATGTGGGGGGGTTGCCAATAGGCTTGTAATTTCCTCTCACTTAGAAATGAATTCCATCTAATCTCATTCCACCATGTCAAATAGCGGCGCGACACGCTGTTTTATACTGTAACATTTGGTTATACTGAAGCAGATGACTGCCTCTCGCTCCAGCCCGACACCCTCTGGATATTAAAACTCCGTATAATATTTCACTGAGATTGGTTGTGGCTTAAACACACTGCATTAGCGAGCTACTGACAAACACTTCCACCAACTTGGCAGTCTTACATTTCGTATCCAATAAACTTGGCCGGTGGACGCCTTAGCCGTGATTTACTATGATCTCCTCACGTTAAGAATCAAGGTTGAACCCACAGAAGGAGAAAATGACCCCTGGCGGTTTTGACCATAACACTCCTTTTCTATTACCAAGGTCGGCATATCAATCCGTTCAACTGAATATATGAATATAAAGCACATCGAAAATAAGCTTAATAGGGGTTTGATCACATGGGGAGGATGCAGCATTGTCTTCAGAAGATGATGTCCGATTTTGTTATGGTATAAATATTTTATAATTGGTTAAAGCAAAAACACAAGGACGGCTTCTTCATTGTAAATTGTACTTTAGTGACCTCTGCAAATAATTGGTTCAGAAGAAAATAATACTTCCCTTTAACCATCTTACTTACGGTGCCCATACTAACACTACAGGCAATGTGCGTGCCATCGATGTTGTGTTATGTTAAAAAACGCAAAAGCTTAAGGGAAACCTACAAAACAAATCTCCACAACACAGAATGCTGTCACTACCTGAAGGAGTTAAAATGATGAGGTTGTTTGAAGTTACAATGTATTCCTCTAAAGTCATAATCAAGCAGAGATGTGAGAAGTTCAGCTCCATTGCTACCTTCCCATCAGTGACTCATTATTACAATATTGCTGCTCTTAAGTAGCTCACTGACTGGCTGACCAGCTTTGAAATACACACTAAACCACTTGCAAACCTGCAGAGATGGCCTTTTGGCTCATTGCTTCTAGTGATAAAATGAAGAAACTCACAACAAGGAGAACACTGACACATTCTCAGACAAAGTTGTTTGTCAACGCAAACCTGAGACATCTTTGAAGGAAAACCCATTTATATTTTATATTTAATCATTTGTATGTCAGTACAGCCTTAGAAACCTGCATTTATTTCAGTTTTTAAAAGAACTGCATATTATTTTTGACCTTAAAATGGCAAGGGGGCAGCTCAGTAGAAATGCTTACATTAAAATAAACATATTTGAATTTAAAAAGTCTAAAAAATAAGGTTAGTCATTATGATTTTGTTAAAGATTACATTTGAAGCCGGCCTCCCTGTGTACAAAGATGAAATGCTGTCTTCTCAGTTCACATCCTGTGTGGAAGCAAAACTCTTTTGTGGAGACAAAGCCATTAGGACAATGTTGTTCAATTAAAATTAATCTGTAAACAATTCTTAAATGCAACAGTTAATCATATTTGACAACTGCTCCTTTAGGACAACATTCATTTAGTCTGTGGCCATCATGACAGTTGCGAGCATAATTGCTGCTAAACTCACTTATATGATTACATGCTGTTGATTATTGCGGCCTAATATCAAAAATGCTAAAACAACTGAAGCATTTCGTACTATTAGTTATGTATTAGTTTTTGGGTTTTTTATTGACATCAGTTTTCCGAATGATAAAGCATAGAGCCCCAACACACACACACACACACACACACACACACACACACACACACACACACACACACACACACACACACACACACACACACACACACACACACACACACACACACACACACACACACACACACACACACACACACACACACACACACACACACACACACACACACACACACACACACACACACACACACACACACACACACACACACACACACACACACACACACACACACACACACACACACTATGGACAGCCACTTAAATAAATTCATTTGTCTCGTGTTAATCTTATTTCCAGGAGATGAGGAAATGGAGTGTTTTTTTTTCCCCCTTTCTTTTCATCTTTCGATAGGATTTAGGAGGCATGTAAGTGAGGTTTTCTTTGTTATTTACACCGAGGCCTGGGCCCCTAAGTTTATCCTGCCTCATATGGAGCCAGCTTAAGAGGCGGTGAGCCCTGGGAACAATGCCTCTTAGAGGAAACAAAATGACTCCTGTGTTTCATCTGTTGTTATGGTAAAACGTGGTGGCTCTAAATGACCACTTCTATGCATATGTGGATTGGTGTTTGCCTTTGCTCTGGCAGGGTGCCAGTGGCTGATCCTTCTGTTCCCCATATGGCAGCATTGTGGTGAAAATGCTGGACAATCGCCCCCTCCCTGGGAGAAGCCCCCGGGTCTTGCTGCTGGAAGAGAAACTGTTGGTTTCACTTTTTATCAAAACCCCCGTAGGCGACCAGACAGCCTGCAGGCACACACAGAGGCAGCCTCTCACTTACACACAGTCATTGATAAACACACAGGTTATTTAACAAGCTGTGTGATAGCCATAAATGACATGCATCTAAAGATGGCAGCCAAAAAAGGATTTGAAAGATGCAAAGCAATATTGCAGTCCAAACAAAAAAGGATTAAAACTGGTCCAGTATACTCCAGGGGGAAAAACATGTTTTTGTTCTATAGTATCTGATTCTATCACGGTGTATGAATCCAGTGAAGATTTGTGTTGAATCCAATCAGTTCATATGCCTACTGATCTGATCTAAGGCTGATGCACATCTTAATAACCACCTCATCATTACAGCACCTTTGTCTTCATGTAATACATCTCTTTGTTTCATTTGCTCAGTAGTTGAAGAAAAAGAAGAAGAAACTGTCTAACTACAAGTGAACGAGGCCCCTGGCGGAAACACCCACGGGCTCTAATAGCTCACTTGACTAATTTGGAATGAATTTAAAAAAGTTCATTACTATATGTAAATGCATGGCCACAATGAAATCTGCCGCATCTGCAAATATGCTGATGATGCAGCGACAGACAATGTAGCCTGTGTTGTTTTATTTTAATGAACATTGCTTTCCCCGCAGACGGATAATGTGATTACCCGGCGCTCCTCCTCTGCAGTTGGGCTTGCCGAAGTTATCGTGTCCTCCCTGTCACTCCGCTCTGTTTGCATGGCTGTCACATCGGCCACCCTTAATGGAGAAATTAATTACTACTGGTGTCATCTCTCATGACACAGGAGTCAATTTGATCATGTTAACCAAATGAAAGGACCACTTGATATACCCGTCCTTTGTAATCATGCTTTGATGGAGAGGATTAAAATGCATTTAGGCTATTTAACAGTATTCATTACACACAATTGCCATTATGTGATGTGAACTATTAATTGATTAAGGAGGTCACATTCTCACTCTTTAACCTTGATAAAAGTACTGGAATTGAGATGTCACACATCAAATATAATTTAAAGATATGAGGGAATACATCAAATTAGATGTTTTTGCATCATGTAATGTCACAAATGGGGGGGGGGGGGGTGTACAATAAAGATGTAATGCTTTGTTTTGACCAAGGAGAAGCATCTAGGCTTCTAAGTTTCTAGATATACAGTAAGTGCTAGTTCACTCAAAGATTGTACATAAGTCACATTTTGAGGTTCTTAAGTATTTCTAACGTATTCAATTATTTACCACTACACCATTACTTTTAAGAAGGCAATATTATACCGATAAAATGACTCCTTACAAAAAGGTTGCCGGGTTGAAGCCCTTGTTTCAGATGTCTTTGAGTCCTCCCAAATAGAAATTCTCCATAAAACATGATGCTCGGAAGACCCCTATTTTGGAAACCAATGGACAATACTTAAAGTACTAGGCTAGCTCTACCTTTACCAGCTAGTACAGTATAATGTTCCTCTCAAATTAAAGCATCAGTATTAATAATACAAAAATTACTTATTTTGTTACTTATATGCTTCTGATATGATTGTACTTTCCCTAAATGGGATTTTGAGAGCTTTTACTGGTGATCTGAGTACTTCTTCCACAACT
Source organism: Pseudochaenichthys georgianus (assembly GCF_902827115.2). Taxonomy (NCBI): domain Eukaryota; kingdom Metazoa; phylum Chordata; class Actinopteri; order Perciformes; family Channichthyidae; genus Pseudochaenichthys; species Pseudochaenichthys georgianus. The sequence continues at coordinate 25,776,051 of NC_047517.1, read as the reverse complement.
GTTTGCAGTCACAATGTATCTTGTTAACCGACCGCTGACTGGCTTAAATGGGAATCCCCTGTGTGCCTCTTGAAAACACACACACACCCACCCACCCACCCACCCACCACACACACACACACACACACACACACACACACACACACACACACACACACACACACACACACACACACACACACACACACACACACACACACACACACACACACACACACACACACACACACACACACACACACACACACACACACACACACACACACACACACACACACACACACACACACACACACACACACACACACACACACACACACAGGATGTGTCAAAGGACTCCTTTGTTCGTTTCATCATTCATTTCTTTTTCTACCAAAGTTCACTCCTAAGCCTACCCTGGACTCCCCTTACTAGAGCCATCTGAATGTTGCTTTGTCACTCCTTGCAGGTTCTTCATAGAGCTCAGGCGAAGCTTAACTAATCACTCATAAATGTTGCTGAGTGGACGGCCACCGCACACACCAAAACAAATCACTCGCCATGAACTGCCTAATTGGCCCCAAGGTCAGAGGCGAGTCGGAGTTTAAAGCGAAAAATACAACACACAAAAATGTATCTTTCTCTTCTTGCTGCCAAACAAACACATAACATAAACCAGCCTGCAGTACGTGCATGCTCCTAAACACGCTTCAAACACGACCTTCTCCACCACTGTGCGGGGTTTGTGAATTGTTAAAGAGTAACAAAGCTGTTTTGTGCCCGGCAGATAAAAGACCTGTGTACCAGCGAGGTCGGCCACTCCATAAATATGTTGGCTCTTCTTATTACAAGCTGTGTCCACGACAAAGGACAAACAGCTGGGGAAATAAATGCTGCATGGCAGGAATGGACAAGGGCCATTTTCAGCCTGGCTGGTCAGACACCGGCCCCTGAGCTGTCCCCGCGAAGGCTGTTTACTTGACCCACAGGAGAGAGAGAAAGAGAGAGAGAAAGTTGACACAGTAAGCCTCTTGCTCTCAATCCTCCATCTCATTCACACAATCTCTCTCCCTCTGTCTCTGTCTCTCTTTGATGACAAAGATTAAGCCTTGGAACAATATCCCCAATGCTGAGGAAGGGACATCAATTACCCCGTGATACTCTTCATTACCTTCCACCTGTTTCATCCACCACCTCCCCTCCATGCTCTGCCTGGCTGTTTGATGGTAGTCACATCATGGGGGCACTTTAAAACAATGTGCAGATCTGTGTTTAGATACCTGTTTAGCTGTCAAATAATGACAACTATTCTTATGGTTTGCAGGGTTGCGTCTGCCAAGGAGGCCTTTTTAAAGAATGAGTTCACATTTTACAATTACGAATAAATTAGACATGGTTGGTTTTAAAGTGAAGTTATTAAAAAAAAAAAATGTATTTAGTTAATAATTTAGTTATTTTTATCAACAATAAATGAGTGGTTAAATAAATGCATACAATTGTTTTGTTGGTCACCAACATTTCTTCAGGGGAGGGGCGGGATGAGATGACTTTAGAAAACCCAATCCTGACCCTGAAGCTGTATAGATTATTGCCAAATCTTTAGTTCATACATTTCTTCTGATTATACAATAATGGTGGATGAGCAAATCATTAACAACGAAGACTGGAAAACATTATTGTTATTGAGTTATTGTCAAAAAATGCAAATCTCATCATATTCTTTTTTTTCCAAATGTATCTCATCTTCCGCTCTGAATCCTGCTTCAAGGTTTTTCTCCGAATTTGATTATTTCTGATACGTGGATCAGTCATAGTGGAGGAACCTGTTTGTGCCTGATAAAGGGGATTGTTTTTTGAGAGAAAACAAATAAATTGCCAGTGTGTGAGGTGCATTCAGAAAATGGAAAATGCAAAGCAGCTTTTATTGAACTTTCGCAGCAATCTCCTGAATCATGAGAGTGAATAAAAATAAACTACAAAAACAGTCAGAGGACCGCAAATTCCTTTATGAGTTTTCGTCTCCTGCCGTCTCAGCTCAACTCGGTTTTACAACTATGTTAATTAATGCTGAAGCAAATGTCATGTTTGACCAGTTCATTAACCCACTGCACTTCAGCTCCCATACTTTGATGGAGGAAATCTGGAGGATCAGCTTGAGCGAAAGTTATATTTCCCCCCCTTGCTATCCTTTAAAAGTCATACTTATCCTTATGGGATTTTTAATTAAACCAAACCACTAACAGACGTCCTCAACATAAAAACCACCTACCAAAGAGATGCATCTTTGGTTTTAATAGTGTAGCTTTAAATGGCTACTAATTAAAAATCATGAACATGACAGTCTCTTTTTTCTGGCAAAACTATAGATTACGAAAGATCTTTGCTCTTGACACTTTTACTGCTTCCTGTATAATGGAGGACTCCTGCTGGAGGCATCATCCGTCAAAGAAAGAGGCCCCCCCCTCCATTATGTATTCATGTAAAGTACAGGATTTCTTATCGGGCTGACCCTCTGTGCTTGCTGTGTGTCAGATTGGGTTTGATAGTGGGGATTTGTTTGTTCAGTTTGGCTGCAGAGTTTCTCATTTTGTTTCAGATAATGTTCATCAGAGCGGTGCTCTTTTGGGAATTGGGCTTCCGCTTCTCCACCTCTTAGATAATTAATATTTAAAAGATGTTTACCAACTTTACAATTCTTACAAATGTTGCTTAACCATTCAGTCATTGCCATGGAATTAGTTTACTTTCATAATGAGATGAAAGTGATTCTGAAATAAATCTGAAATAAATTAAATCTGATACCTTAATGCCTAATTCTGATTAGAGAGTGTACAACTTTCACAGTCACAGTACAAACTGCAGGACTGCACATTCACTCCTTTCCTTTACAGGCAGATGTTACTCTCCACGACCCAATGGCAGCACTTACTGGTTTCTCTTTCAAAGGCCTCGTGCAAAATGAATTAAGGAGTGTGCATAAAGGAAATCTAATTCCAGGGGGAGGAGAATGTATCTAAGTGTATTTAAGAAGCAATGCTTGTAATTTATGAGCTTATATTTTTTTGTAATTAAATACTACCTGAATATTTAACACCGTAGTATGGCTCTGCAGCCAAATGGGCGCGTTGCTGTTTGGACTATCAAGTAACTATTGTCTCACAAAATGAGATATTAACTGAATTGAAAACCATCCCCTGTCGCATTTGATAATTTATTTGCATAATTAGGTGTTAATTTTAATTCACTATGCAAATGTATGCCCCTTTTAAATTGCATTTAAATGTGAACTGGATCCAATGTCAGGCCTAATGTGAATGTATTTAATTGTATTATCTAGAAAGCATGAGAAATTGTTCGGGGCTAAATAGGAAAGAGAAGCAGAACTGATGGTTTGAAATAAAATAGTAAAACATTTGAGCTATGTCTCAAAGAAAGAAAAAAACTAATGTTTTCTCCTATAATAATCTTGTGTTTACAGTGACCCACAAGAACTTTGTGTTAAATGATACAGTATCTGTTTCTATTTGGATGTCCCTTCGTTTCTAGGGAGTGTTATCTCTTGTTTCACTTTTTAAAAAGGAGTTGTGCTTAGGAGGCATGCATTGCCATCTATTATTCTGTGAATCAAATGGGGGCAGAGACAGGGCAGCGGAGAGAGAGTGAGCCTCTGGTGCAGTCCAATGGTGGCCTTTGTGGATTGAGGGAATACAAACTCCAAGACAGGACAAAGTCAGAGGAAATTGACCTGCTTGATCCTTTCCCTGAGAGGGAGGCGGCGCTCGTCCTTTCATCTTTTCCCAAGGGCCCAGATCTTTGGGCTACACTTAACAAACAAAATACTGTCTGGACCTAACTCAGGGTTGTGGTTGTCTTTTGGAGCTGGGAGATGCGGATACCCAGGGTGGCAGTGGGCTGGTAGGGAGGAGGAGGGGGTAACCTGAGACAGACAGGCCTCTGGGGTAGGGAAGTAGCCAAAAGGGACAAATTAGCTTTAGACAATAGGGGACCTTTTTCACCAGGGGGATAATTAAACGTTTCTTCATCAAAGCTGAGACAGTTTGCAAGCTGCTCATTTTGTAATTCTATCATGTTTGCCCCTGAGATGCGCTTTCTGTATTTTGTCTACCCCCACCACTCAAACCCTCTCCTCAAGACGTCACCATTGACAATAATTTAGATTCTGTTTGATTACTCTGTTGGGGGTGTTAATTATACAGAGTTAGCAGTGGTCTAATTGAGCGCAGTGGAAACAGAGGGTCTATTGGAGTGGCTGTTAGCATATGGCACAGAGACCTTTGTTTTCCCTTCTTGCTCAATGTGAGAAGCATGCAACAAAGTATTGTCTGTTGCTATTGTTGCAGACCATAATCATCAGGTACAGTAATAGGTGTGTCTGTCATTGGTGATAAACCACTGCGAAATAAGGAGAAGTTCAGTTAACCAGAAGTAGGAAGACAGCTAAAAGATAAGATGACAATCTTAAAACCTACTTTTCCTCTCTGTGTGCACGCATGCGCTTTGCTGTGTGTGTCCAAATGGGGGTGATGCATAATGTGCATGCCTCTGAATGTGCGTATGGGTAAAAGACATTGTGTGATGGGTCTTTTTCCTTGGCCACTGAGCTGTGGACCACAGGGTTTGTTGTGTGCCTTGGATCACACGGAGGAAGCTGAATGATGTTGCCCCAGCTCTGTGAAGGAAGGCCATGCTTGGCTGGCTCCAGAACAGCCTTAACAGGATATCACAGAAGAAACTGTGGCTTTTGTCCAGCTCTCCTTTAAAAAAAGATGTGTCAAAGGGACTAGGGAGGGTGTTTCTTTTTCAACAGATGCTAGAACAGTGTGTAGTGGCTCTCTGGAAGCCCATATCTACAATGGCGCCTATCTAACCCTGTGACATCATCAAAGAGCGTGCTGTGTGGGGCTGCCGGGCTGCAGTGTAGGATTCATGCCATTACAACACCAGCAACATGTCTCGTAAGGCACCAGTGAACAACGCTGAGCGCCACTGCTTTTACCTCCGCCGGAGCGTTTTCTGACATACTGCTGCAACAAGGTAAACAGGAGAGCTCGGATTTCCATTCTGTCCAAAACAGACAGTAGATATTTTTGTACAGTTTAGTTAAGATTCAACAACAACAAATAAACTAAACTGGGTTTCATTTTGACTGTTAAAGCAATATCCTATTTGATATACTGTAGTATTTTATGTTGGAGAGAGCAACTAGACCAAATGTACTACTTCTGTAAATGTATTTTACTGAGACCACTCTCTTTTTGTTGCGTCTTTTTGTCTCCACTTTGACTGTTTGTACAGTTAAATTCACCCAGCATGCACACACCAACACAGTCCGTATGTGCATGTACAGCACAGTATTTTAACAATTTGCCTGCACAAAATACACATAGAGGGCATTACAGAAACAGTCAGTGTTTGTCAGAGTACGGCCATGCTGTGAGCAGCCCATCTCTGTGAAAGCCTTAGCCTCGGGGCTATAGACAGACCCCTGGGACCAGCCGGCACTCAAGGGCCTATTTGTTCAACAGAATGTGTTATTCTATCACAGCAAGCCTGTCACAGCAGCAATCATTCAAATACCCATTCATTTCTGGAATTCTGAATCCTCATACCATCAAGAACCAGTTTATTTGTTTGGTTGTAGAGTGGGCTTGTCTCTTTGATTCATAGCCACTAACGCAAATAACAGACAATCATTTGTTCTTAAGCAAGATTTCCATATCTGTGTTGGGATGGCGTCCCTGAATAAGCATAGAAACTAGGATCCTCTTTCCGTGAAAAGAAGTATAGTGATGATAACAGAAAATGTAATGCCACATCCTTAGATGGCCAACCCAGTCATTCACACTGAAGTCACTAAATAGCAATCTTTTATCGCAATGACATGTACTGTAATTGAACCTGTTGTCATCAGGGTTAATAGGAATAATGGCAGCTGTATTCAGTCATAATCATTTGCAATAGTAATTGAAGTACTCGGATGACCTTTGGAGAAACAGGTGGAATAAACTGTAAAATGTTTGAAGTAAGAATACATTTACAGTAAAGATCCTCAATGCATTTGTGTACGCTGGCTTCTTGCCCATTACGTGCTGATTTTAGCCTTGTGCAACCCTGAACAGGCTTTTTGACTACACAAAGAATTTTCAAATAAAAAAATGTAGTCCACCCTCTCACAGCTCTACATGTTTGTCCACTTCCTTACAAAGGGAATACACTGCAGGTTTAAGACACAGAAATGCAAAATGTGTTAAATATATACAAATTTGAAGGCAACTCTCAAATCTCTCGGTTTTTTTTAAGATGTACTTGATCCATTTTTTTTCCGATGCCAAAAAAACTTAAATTAGCATCCTGGCTTGCGTCCTGTTAGTTGTAACAGTCAAATCCACCTCCATCCCTTCTCATGAATGTTTTTCTAATTGAAAGTGATATCTTAGTGCGAGTCGTTGGTCAGAGTCTGTGAAGAGTGGTGGTACAATGGACCTGTCAGGGTTGATGGATCTCCAACACAGCTGGGATATGGGTCTCCAGACCGAAGCCAATAAGAGCAGGGCCGGTATGTAAAAACAGGCTCAGAGCTGTCCGTCCACGACCCGCACAAACGTACATAAAAACACACAGATGTGCACACAGACAGGCCTGATCAATAGCATATTCTTGTGAGGAAGAGGGGGTGTGCTGAAATGCATAAGTGGGATTATAGAGTGAGTGATATTGGAAAGAAGTGAAAGGGGCTTTGAAGATAGTTTCTCATAATCAGTATTGTGCTGGACCACTGGATTTTTTTTGCTAAGTATAATCAATGAGAGGGTCCATTTGGGCTCGGCTGGTTGATGATAGCCAGTCATTACAGATTAGCCAGAGTGAGTAATGGGCGCCCCACAGGGCAACCTAATGCAATTCAATAACTGCACTTGTGGGTGTGTGGTATGTTTTTTGTTTGGGGAAAACATGCTAACCTGGCCATAATTCACAAATATAAGCCTACTTTTAAACAGTGACGTTTATTTTATCTCTGAGATAATTATAGATATTGTTTCTATTTATTCCATAACTTAATACACTAATCCCCTGCTGTGGTGAATACTCAGTCTAATCTCTGATTTACTTTACTGTTGTAGTACTGGAGAAACAAAACAAGGCACCCCTCTGATGCCAATTAATTAGGAGGATATGAATATTTCAGTGGTCTACGATACAATGGTGGCTGCACCGAGATAGAATTCACAACAGCTCCTAATGGAATATTAATAATGTGGTGACGTTATGTTCTTCTTTTCTCAGCTTTCAGTCAAGGTGTACTCGTGGAAAGGGTTCACACACTGGTCAAAGCGCTTGATCAGTTACCAGTCTAAATGTGTTTGTTTTTCTTCAGTGTCAAACTGAAACTCTTAACCTTTACTTACAATATATTGTATTTACGGTTGACTTAGGGGTTGCAAAACATTCATTCATGAATCAAACAGGAATTTTTGATTGATATAAATAAGTGTTGTAATAAACCGCCATTTATAAGTTCAAAGTTAAAATCCAAGTGTTGATCAAGTGGAAATCTATGCATTGCTAAATTAAAATATGTTGCCCATCACTGACTAAACATCCTCACTACTAACTGCAAACTGCAGTTGTAAGGTAGCAAACTGACATCTGAGAAAACTAATATTAGCTTATTTAAAATATGTAATATTGACTATTATGGTTGATAATCTTTTCATGATCAAAATGCGATTTAATAAACTGCAAATTTTTTAAATTGCATTTCACAGAAATTACACAATACACCTCAAATTACAAAAGAATATGACAAAAAAGTTATTTTTAAAGTTGTGATGATACACTAACTGCACGTTTACATCGTTAAAACTATAATCACTAGTACAAACTTGGCGGAAAGGAGTTGGCACCCAATTTACACAAAGTTATTAGATTTGGATTTTCAACAGCACATTAAACCTAATCCTGCATCTGAACAACTTCGGTAAGAGGCTGAACGAAAGTTATTGAAAGGGAAGGGGAATCAGATTTATTTCTAATTGTCTAATAAATAGTTGTAATGCGGTCCCCTTGTTTCAATTCACCATCTCAAAAGAATGAGAATAATGATGCTTACAATATTATAATAAAAGTTAGAGTCTGAATATTCAACTATTACAAATCCATGTCTGACATGCATGTTAAAATGTGCAATATTTTTCAGTTTCACAACATTTTGCCAATCATTCCTACAAGTTGTTCTGCTTAATTTTCTTAATACTGACTGAGATTTGCATGAAAGTGTTCACAGATACCACAGGGGAAATATTTGGGACACAAAAAGCATTCCTGTGCCAACAAAACATTTCAAAGCTGTTGTTTTACATTTATTCATTTAATTATTCTTCATTTTCATGCCAAACCCGTAATTATTTTCACATTAACACCTGCTGCATCTCCCGTGTGTGTGTATGTTTGTTCTATCTGTTTAATCTTCATCATTAGGTGAGTTAGCCTCGGATACGCACTGGTGTTTACCATACTAGAAAGTCATCTTCATATACTATCTGTTTGAAGCTGTGCAGCAGCATAAGGATAAACCTGCAGTTTTGATATGAAGGAGATGCAGTACCTCCTTTCTTCTCCCTGGCAAGGATCACACTGGCAGAGCTTATTTTATTCATGGACAGACTCATTTCCTGCAGCAGCAGCACGGTTCGATAGTGAAGCTGTAAAACAGTTTCAGCTAGCCATAAACACATTTGATGAAAACAAATTAGGAGCGAGAAATATAACTGACGGAAAACATAACAGCCGGCAATGGAATCACATTAGAGGGGACGCTGGATGCCGCTGCAAATAAATGTACATTTAATAAATGGATAAATACAACACATGAAGCGCTATCTTGCCAAAGCTCATTCATCATTGAAATGTCTGCCTCTTTTTCCATTAAATCTCATATTAAAACACCTTGCGAATAAATGTGAAGCTTTAACAACTTGACAGTTCACCACTGCAGTAACCTGTTGACACAGATCCTGAAATATCGCTTAAGGAAAACTTCACGCCTTTCAGATGAAATCACTAATGGCAATAATCTTTTGACAACATGAGATGAGGGTCCCTCTGATTTGTTGCTGTGACGCAGTACTATTCTTGTTAATGAATTTTTAATATCCTTAATGACAGGAGAGGAACGATGTAATTAAAAGAGCAAGTTGGGAAAAACGCTGACTCCAACTCTTTATGGGGACCGTTTTAATGTTAGTTTAATTGGAACTAACACATTATCTTAATGAACAGATTGCCTTCAAGGAGACCATTTCCCCTCCCCTAAAGCAAGCTCAAACTAGCCACTATGCATATAAAGACATTTCTTTTGCACTCTATGAAACATCGAGGAGGGTTATGAATACAAAAATATCACTGTTGCTGTTCGAAAATGTATTCCTGTAAACACAGACTTCCACAAGTCAGGCAGGAATCAAGGCTTTCGGGTGGTGTTGGGGGGGATTGGGCACATTTGCGACAGGAGCTTTGTGCCATGAAATACATGCATAAAGCCAAACGTGGCCAACAAGCGGACAAATGGACCACTCCACAACCTTGACACCGTTGACACCTGGACACCTATCAGTGCTCGGCCCGTTTTTTAACACCCTGTGAATCTGAGAGAAGACATGGGGAGGCGGAATTGAGGTGAGGGTGTTTTTACGCCTGGGGAGCTTTGGGCAGTTGAGTTTAATTTGGGATTTACAAGTGACATTGTGCCCCCATGGCTGTCTTCTTACTGGCCCAGGTTTATGGAGTGAGACAGTGGGGTCTTTGCCTTGTGATTAGCAGGCCTGCGACCAGCCATGCACAAAGTATTATAGCCCACAGCATTATGTATCAGAGTTTACAGAACCCCTCCATCTCCGCAGACCCCGGCGATCAAACCCCCACCTTCACTCACACCTCTGGAAGGTCAAGCCTCTCAAACAAGTCAATAACTAATGAAGACGTGCAATGTCTCTTCAAGACAAAAGGAAATGAAATGAGAGAAATTGTAGGCCCTCAAAAATGACACACACACACACACACACACACACACACACACACACACACACACACACACACACACACACACACACACACACACACACACACACACACACACACACACACACACACACACACACACACACACACACACACACACACACACACACACACACACACACACACACACACACACACACACACACACACACACACACACACACACACAAAAACAGATTAATATTATTAAATGATTTGGGGTTTCCAACTAAGGGGGAAAGCGGAGTATGAACTGTGAACAGCCACATGACGACCCGGAGGCTTATCTCACGGAGGCTGTTTGGCTTAAGCCATGGCATTAATACACTGATAGCCTACGGAATAGCCAAGCATAAAATGAATGTGAAAGGATGAAGAAACAACAAGAAAAGGAAGGAAGAAAGAGGATGAAAGTGGTTAGGCCTCCAGCTTAACAGACCAGAAATATAGAACTACCAGAAGCATTACAGGGAGGCCCTTATTGATATGAGTGTTATTTCTAAGACAAGCCTTTGTCGCTGGTTTACAAACAAAACCGCAACCGACTAATAGAAATAACTTTTTGGGAAAGTTCTCCAGGGGCCGCAATATTTAGATATATAAATATCGAAAGAAAAAAAAATAATGAACTTAGACACGTTTATCAACAAGACAGAATAATAAGGTGCACTAAGACTCATAATTGAATTTGAACAAACATAAAGATCCGGTAAAACAAAAGGAATTGAAGAAAACAAATCCTCTGTACAGCCTTTGTAACGTAGCCCAGTGCTGAGGCTTTTATCCCTTTATTTTATTGATTAAAAAAATCCCAGAGGCACTAAAACGTACAGTCAATGATTAATGTCCCTCTGAGAAAAAGAAATTATATGGAATAAATTAAACTACTGCAGCAGCAAATTGAAAAATAAGAATGTAAATGAGCTTTGAATACTTAATATCATAGAGAAAAATAGGCAATGAGGCCCAAACATGATGAGGGATTAGCAGAGAAACATGACATTAGCTCTAATGGCAAAGAGTAGATTTTCTCTACTGTCAAAATGTAACTGTCGCATCTGATTTTCTGCCAGGTAAATGAAAAATGGGACTCAGCATGTGGCAATCGAAAGCACTAACCTTGTTCACAGGGTAATGAAATGTGGACTCAAAGGTGCATATCAGTACTCTTAAACCTGAATTAAGAGAATAGGGAGGTAACGTCTGTTTTAAAATACAATCATAGCACAAAATGGCACTTATCAATTGTATGATTTTACTGTGTGTCTTTACAGTCAGAGCTTTTGTTTGCAGAAGTAAAATAAACTTGCAAAAAACGACTGACATATAAATTAAAGTGTTACTGGAATGAAAGATATTGACCTGTTGTAACTATGCTTGCTCCCCTGTGCTTTACTCACATCTGTGCGGCAACAAACAAGCTCTTAGTACTTAAAATGCCGTTTTCGGCTGCTATCCTGCCTTCCACATTACTCCTGTAGTTATCCTGCAGGAGAGAGGAAAGGTGTGAACTGCATCAAGCGAGGCTCTCTCAGTTGGAACCTTTAATTATAACTTCACAGTATCAGTTACAGCAACCTTGCACAGATGCTAAAACCCTCAGAGGCTTGGCTACTCTACCTTACTTAATCTGAGCGGGAAGCACTGAGACAGTGCTGTACCATCAGCCAATTCAATCAGAAGCCAGGACGGCACCACATCCTGCATCAGGGTCCAATCGCAGCGCAAAACAGTTCAAGTCACATGACCCAGCTACTTAGCATCCTTCATCAACACCTGTTTCTTTTTTTGTGTGTACAATATTGTTATTTGCTTCTTCCTCTCTGTCTCTCGCAGGCTCTCTCTTTCCAGAGGATATGGCGAGGTATGTGCGTGCAGAGCTAAAGACGCTATAAAAATTGCTGAGGTATAAAATCGAAAGTGCTCAAGCTGTCTGCGACTGGAATTGCTGGCTGGCTTTGGCCTGTTGGAGGTGGTGAAGGATCCCCGGCCAAGACCTGCTAATGTTGTAAATCAGATAAAGTTTGGGCTTGTTTGTTTACATATTACCGGCTTTACAGAGGGCCTACTACACAACACAAGGAGCTGTGTTTGGACCAGGCTATTGTATGGGTCATAAACCTAAAGAATAGAATGGCTGTGTGCACCCACTCCTGCACTTGTTCACTGGTAATTCTGTGTTGTTCAGAGGAGTACAAACTTATGCTACAAGAACAAACATTTGGAAAAGAACAACAAGGATTTCTTTCAGGTGCATATTGTGGGTGACAAAGGTATTGTATTTTATATTTGATAAACATATTGATTGAAGCTGCAGGCAAAAGTCAAACATTCACAAAAAACAGCTCCGGTTGATTTAAACACTTTTATAAAAAGGGGAATAAAACTGCACAGCCATTCCAAAAAAAACATTATTTATCTTGAACCTGTGATACATAACCACAGAAAGATGAAAAGCACTCAGTCAACACGTTGTTACAGGTAGGACCATTTTCCTGTGACCTTTCACTACTGTTATAGAGTGAAATGCAAATCAGCAAAAAATGTAAAAGCCCGTCCAAAGTACAATTAGTTAAAAAAAAAACGTAAGGCTTTTTTTCTGACTCAGAAACATCTCTTTGAAAACCTACAGGGTGAACATGAAATGTATTTGTTTGGGTGTGTGTATAATCCCCAGTTGGTTCACTGATATATACTGTGCCACCATGGTATACAGTACATTTTCAAAACATCCACTCAGGTGTTACCGTGTCTATCCAGGTGCACTGTGAGCCAAAACACTTATCCTTGAGAGAGATCAAGCTTGCTATCTTATCAGTGCTTACAGTGGTACACATACAGTAGAAGTACACTCAGCTACTCATGCAGACCCTGCTTACAGGAGATCAAACGCAGGTCAGAGACTCCAACATACACTTGCTTATAATCCACACAAGTGTAAGTTGGTTGTGTGAATGTGTGTGTGAAAGAGAAGAAGAGAAAGTAAGGGGGAGAGCTCAAGGATTCTTCCGTGTGTGTCAACAGGAGTGGTCTGGTTGTTTTGTGACAGTCATAGGCAGAGCACAGGAAACGCACCACTAGTATGTGGCCAGTCACAGCTGCATTTCTTCAGAGATAAGGATAGATTTTTCCAGAAGCCTGACAGTCCATCCTTACAGCGCCATCATGCATTTGCTGAGGTTTGATCAGTGGAGCAGAATACAGGAAATGTAGTTATTTTAATGGACAGACTAATTATGGCGAGTGTTTATATTTCTATTTATTTCTGGTGTTATTCAAACAACGCGTGACCTCTTACACATGTGCTCACAAAGTCGTAAGTACATAAACACGTGCACACAAAAGGAGGGGAAAAATGAAGGATGGAGGAAGGTGACAGGTAAACAAATTCAGTGTCATATTCTCCTGCTGTCTTCACTGTGCCACTTGGCATTTTAATGGAAGGGAATCTGAATGTAACATATAGTGGTAACTACAACAGCAGCCTCGTACCAGAGGGGAAAACTTAACTCCTCAGACCTATGCATTAAACATATTGTAGAATAGAGTGTAACATTTATCACTGTCATTCCTAGAGAGTTTGTGTAAATTTAAATGCGCTCAAGCGTGCTGATCCCCCCCTCCTCCACAATGTGTGCGTACAATGCCACCCCAAAGCCCATTTTCCTGAAATCCTTCTCATTGTTCTGCACGGCACCATACCACCAAACAGCTATTCATCTTTGGGGAATATGCTGTACAGAAATGTCTTTGTATGTGGGGCCTTTTTCTGTTGCCGTGTTCCGTGTTTCATATAGCTGTTGAAAAATATATCCAACAAGATTGCATATTTGTTTAGCCGTAAAGCACATTTTTAGGCTGATTTCAGCAAGATATGTATGAATGATTACCTGAAAATGTGTTTCTGGTAAAGGGAATATTTTATACGTAGAGGTTATATGTGGTATTTCTGATTTGACCATTTTATATAAAAAGCAATTATATCTCTATCATTTATTCTTGTTTCTGGTTTTTAACTCTGACTTACAGAAAAGAGTATCAGCCACAGAAAGCTCTGAAGACAATTAAATAAGACCTTGTAGATTATTCATGACAAGTACTTTTCCAGGATTGTGAGCTGGAGTAAAATGGAACAATAATGTCTTTAAGTGTGGAATATATCGGGACAGTGCATGGCAATGCCAGCTGACACATTAAACATTCAAATAAATTGCCTAACCTTTACAACTTGCCGTGCCAATAAGAGGAAAAATGACAGATCATGGGTTATTATTCATTGAGAGATCCTATACATTATAACGATGTCATCAATAATGGCCATGATATCACGGCTCTTGCTGCTTTTAAAAAACATTTAAGGGAATTACTTTATTTTAAATCATCAGTCCAAGTCCAGGCCTCGACCGCTCAACTGGAAAAAAGGACAGAGTCTTTAAAAGACTGTAAGGGAGGCCGAAACAGAAAGCGTGCTGGGAGGGGAAGAAAGACAAATGTGCCACATTACGTTCCTGTTACCAAACGGCACTCATGAGTCAATTTGCCAAATAATGCGAGCAGAACTTGACTGAAGAGGCACATCAGTACTGCTAACGTGCGCGATTCTCAGTGACCAGCAGACGACAAATATATCTCATCTGACAAATAACAGAATTATCCTGAAGGGGTTTACAGTCAGTGATGGTCTTTCATTTTTTTGGCCTGGCTGTTGTGTTCCCTGCAAGTAGAAGTCATCTTGATTGAAGCCAGAACATTAAGCCTGTAGATGTGTATACATTATGTTTTGATACTTGTGACAATCAATCTTTCTTCTCTTTTTGCACACAAAGAGCTCAACAAAATGCACTGCTTGCATACTGTGTGTGCATACAAATGAACATCATTTCCTCAAATTAAATCTCTGCATAAGAAATGTTTGTTTCTATTATGTTTGAGCTTGTCTGTGAGCTTTCTGCTTGTTTTGTGCTTCGAGATTTTCTGTGATGATATTCAGTGTTTTTAAACTAAGTCTTAATGTCCGTTTACTTGCATGTATGTGTATCTACAGGTTTGTATTAAGAATAAACAAATACGAAATAAGATATTCTGTCCGTCTTGACAATAGGAGGCATAATCTTATAATTCAAATGTTGAACATGTTGCCTTCTATTTTTACTTTACTATATACTGCATTTGCAAATACGTATACTATTTTATGCTGGACTGTATTGCATTTAAAAGAAAGTAAGCTTATTATCATTATTATATGTTTTCATCCACATTGTACAGTCTTCATCTAGGTTTGCTTAAGTGGCCATCGAGATTAACTAAATAAACATCATTTTCATATAATAGATGATATTTTCTCCGTATGTTACATGTATACATATTGCACTGTTACCACCGCCCTAAAGCAGACAGTCCATTCTGGTCCATGTAGAACTGAGTACTGCATCCCATAGTCAGGGCTCATCAAACCCAGAGATACATCAAGAGAGGAGATGTTGTCTCATATCCTTTGTTGTTAAGAATCTCAGTTTTTTTTGTAAGCTATAAACGAATAACAAGGGTTTGTTTTTTTATTTTCTGATGACGCCTCCTGATTGATGCCTTCTGTTCGCACTGATCATACATTATGGAAACCATTACAGCATATTGTGCATCTCACTAAGGGTCATTTTCAGAAAGCCATTTTACTCTGCCGCTGCAGAAAATCTTAAATAAATTTAATTGTCTGCATCCACCATCAGAAATGACTTTATGCGTTTTGCTTCATAATTAAGAGCTTTCACATCCATAAACTTAAATCACTGTGCACAGCTGTTGAGGTGTAATTAAAGCATTAAATATGTGAACGATCAACTCCCACTAAACAAGATGACACCAACACCCCTGGCACAGAACTTAGAGGTTAACTGAAAGCTGGCTGGGCTTTTTTTCTAAAACTAAAACCCAGAGTGTTTCTGTCTTTCTTCTGTTTTTCAACTCTCAGCTGTCAGTCCCATAAATCTGAGTGGCTCGCCTCAGCATAAGCAGCTGAACTGATGCTAACACCATTAGCTGATGATTTAATGGCACTGTAGATGAGGACAGTCATCCTCTTTCTATCATTCTCTCTTTTTTTCATCCCCGCCTTCTGGCTGAGGATACAGGGAATCTGTGTGTTTTTGAGGATGAGGGTGGTGGAGCTCGTATCTCATCTACCTCCATTACGCCAAGGTCACTCCGTTGCTTTTCTTAATGTGATCAGGGAAAGTGTCACTTTTGCAGTTCTGTGGCAGTAAATAAGAACCGGCTCTAATTTGAATGTAGTGTACCAGAGGCCCTTTATGGGTTGTTAATTTAGTGTTTAAATACATTTAACAGTTGAGAGAGAGTACTGATTAGGCCGGCTCGCCCAGTGAAGGCTATTTTTCTCCCTACTCTTTCCAATGACATGCTGTAGATTATTATTGTTATGATGTGACAGATGAACGGCAGGCTACTTTGAATTAAGAGGAACTTCAAAGACAAAGAGAGCAATACAAAATTCATCAATTATTTTCAGTTACAACAGAAGGATTATTTTAAATGAAAATGCAACGTATATAAATACATTATATTGTAGCAAATTTAAGTGAATGAATATACTAACCCTGGTGTCAAGAAAGTAAAGGGAGTCTTTTGGAGGATGTAGTAGCACAAATCCAGTTTGAAGTGTGAAGTACATTGACCCAACTCTTCCGAAAGTCTGCTGTGTAGCACCGCCATGTTTCTAATAAAACTAGACAAACAAACTCAATTTTACCCTGAGCACTTTTAAAACCGCCGTATTCCAGCCATCACCTGCATTTTCAATGCTTCTAAGGTAATTTTGTAGAAAAATGGCCTATGATCAGTTCCTAAAGGATACTACACCTTAACATGTTTAATGTTTTAAGCCATTAGAATAAGGTAATGGAATATAGTGGTTAAAAATGTCAGAAGACAATCGTACACTTAATAACACCTTGCTACCAAACATGATCTATTTGGAGTTTTGCAAAACATATAAGTAGTATATTAACATAATTTCTATGAGAAATCCATATCCTACACATGATTAAACTATGTACTACAGATATATATATGTTTTCTAATGATTTACTGGCTCCCGATGATATAATACATAATGCCATTCTTAACAGTGTTAAGTCAAATATGTAAATGAATGCTCAAGGAGACATGGCTTATGGCTTCATGTGCAGCCTGCACTGCATGTTGCTCATGTGAGCCCAGCAGGTACCACTGATAAAGTCCTTGAGTTTTCATGTCTTTTATTATTTTTCCGTAACTCACCAATTTCCCCCACTTCCTTCACCAGCTGAGAGCACACGGTGGCCATGAAAAGCCAATAAGGCCCAACCAGCCACCTCCAAACAACAGATTTCTCCTGACACCTAATGCCAGTTATGAAATTGGGGGATAAGTTAATGTGTCACAGTAGCATTGATTTTTCATTTGCTTCTCACTGCCCTCAGCCCCAGAGCCAGCCCAGGCCTTTCCTTCATGCTTCAGGATGGATTACCGTGGCCCTCTTTGAAACAAGGCATTGTGGGGTGACAAGGGAGCCGATGCGAGTCTTCATGCGACGTGCCACACCTGATTACAGGTGACACCATAGCAGCGTCATCCACTGTGCCAGGATGCCTCCAACATCATCTCCCACTCTGTGCAGTTATTATTAGGATTTTAAAGTATTCCTAAATATTACCTCTGTGAAATATGTATATAAAAGAAAAACTGAGAATATTTTAATCTGAGAGTAATTTGAATTCAGTTCTGATGATGTATGGAACAATAAGGAGGCCTGTGCAGCGGGGATAAAATGAGTGGTACAAGAAATCTGTGGCTGGTCCCTATGAAAGGAAAAATACGCTCACGTAACAACAACACGGTGCTCAATGAGCTATGTCCTCAGTTCCATATGAGATTGGTTAATACAAAAGCTTGCTGGTGAAAAACATTGTCCTGCTCCCAGTGACAAAGACAAAGTGCTTGTGTTTGGCGTATGCGAGTCAAAGGGACAGGTGACGACAGGGAGGGAGACCACGGAGGGAATTTGAATTTCACATCTAGGAGGAGGCAGCATGTCATTAAAAACCCTAATTTCAGTGTCAGGTAGACTTACAGGTGATCCATCATCTTGTCAGAAGAATTTTATTTTATTTTCAAAGGAGTTCAAAGCAGGCTCTCCAGACTTTTTACTTCAGTTCCAATTAGATTTAAACACAATTAACAGAAAAGTCTAGTCCCATGTGTATGGTCGAGAGATACCTGCCTGCTCAAGCAGATCTCAGGGAAGCAATTTATAATACGACTGAATAACAAGCACTCTGCTTAAATGATAAAGGAACCAAAATCGTACAGCATGCATAAGCCTGCAGTACAATGCAACTATATAATAATGAATAGATAATAACTACTTTAAAGTTCATATTCCAGTGTTTAAGCAGCTGCACTGCCCTTCAGATACCACCAGCAAACTGCATATCAGCACCCATGAATGCCATTTATTGGTACATTTCTAAATGTTAACGCCTGTCAACTCCAATCTCTCCAAAGGAGGCGCTTGGGGAAATAAAATGCATCGGAGGGGACCTGAGAGGAGGACACACGTTAACCCAGATAGGCTGTGACAAAACACCATTACCTTTTCCTGTTCACACAACGACGTACAGGACAGCCTGTAGTCCCCTGTCCCTGCGAGGAATCCATCTAAATGAGAGAGAGACACACACACACACACTCTCACACAGAAAAGTATTTCAACAAGTTGTGAAGAGCGCCTAAAAAATTCTGTAAAGATAACATATTGAAGATATATCTAATGTTCGTTAAACTGCTTTGGGGCTGCTACTTTGCTATACTTTTTATTTAAAACTCATGTATTCTGCTCACATTGGTGGAAGCAGTATTCAGATTAAGTATAACTTCTGCCTATAAAATATTAACAAAATAAAAGAACAAGTATTAGTACTATTATGAAAGTATCAATGACACATTTGACTTCAAGTATCCAAAGAATAAATACTTGTTATACAGTAAAACAATGGTTCCTGTGAGCTTTACATTTTTGTATTTGATCAATACTTGTGGATTAATGTATATGCAGTGTTATTTATGGCATAGATTGTTAATATAGAGCTAATATTAGCTCGTTTTTTAAGATAATTTTTAAGTAGGAATATTACACCAGGTTGATCTTAAGTAATGATCTTAATTCCTTTCCACTATTGATCTTTTTTTTGGCTTATTCTATGTTTTCAGTCAGTAGTCACTTAGAGGTGAAATTTGATCATTTCAGTACTTCATTTTTACTTTGCACAACTTTATGTGGAGTATGAATACAAAAATAACTTATTTCTTAGATACAACAGAATGCATACTGTAAACACTGAAATCCTTTACATGTGGTGCAGACATTGAATGACGACAGAGCTCAGATGGATGTGACACCAGCAGTCACACCACAGAGTGCTCCTGCTGGTGTCGTAACGTGGATATATACCCAGTGTCGTCTCTACATCAGGCTGCCTAAATGGGCAAAAATGCCAGGGCAGCAAAAAATGGCGTACAAACCCAGAGTATTCATTAGCAGAACCTTCCCAGCATGCTTTGCAATGACAAATGATTGACTTGGAACAATATCTAAGGCGATCAGGATAAAGTACCAGCCATTTCAAGGCTCAGCAAAATTCTAATTCTAATTAGACCTTGCACCACATTCCAAATAAAAATGGGTCCCTAGGTGGTTTACCCTATCAGGTGTCTCTCCCAGACCACTGAAACAAAACGAATAAAGAAAATGATTAAAGCGATAACAAAGGCATAAAATTCAAATTATAGCAGCATCACATCTGGGATCTGTATGTCACTACACTACCATTTCTGCTTTCCCTCTCTTTTTCTCTGACTCTCACTAACCCATTCACACAGCATTCCTTTCTTTCTGCATGAGGGCAATCAAAGACCAGGAAAAAAAAGACAGAGAGCAGGAGAGAGGGAGAATGTGAAAAAGCAGGGAAATTAAAAGGTAGAGAGCGAGAACGCAAATAGGCTCTCAGCTTTAAGGTTATTAATGACTCCTCAAAACTGTGCGACTTTTCCAATCTCTCTGAGAGGCGCTTGAAGGAGCCTGCAGATGAAGCTGACCTTCACAATGTTCTTTGGTCTTTAGTTAAGAAATTCACTCACCATTATGGCATCATTAGGGAAACAAGGATAAAATTACTCCATGGTTAATGACCTATAAGATCCCCACCAAAATTTGTTTCAGATCTAATAAAACTGAGCTTAACACACTCGAATGAATTATGAGGACTGCTACGCGGGGTATTAAATGTGGGGAAATAGATTTTCTGAAGCTAGGAGGACTGGACTTTTCAAATCAGATAGTAGAATGGAATTTTCTGGGCAATAAATTCTACCATGTCTCAATTTCATTTTTTTTTACCTCACAGAATTTTTCAGGCAATGATGGAATCTGTGAGTGGGATGGCCTCTAAAAATTCATTGCCAATTGCCGTCTCCTCCTCTATCCCCTTAAGGTAGATAGATTGATGGATGAATGGCTAAATGGGCAAATAAGTGGGGACAAGTATATCCGAACGAAAACTCTATGTATGATGGAAATGAATGATTAGATACACATATAGAGACTAAAGAAATCCCAGAAGGCACAGCAAAGAAGACATGACACATTAAGATATAAGGTTCCTTTAAATAGTGTATCAAAATCTGCATTGATGTTGATTATTTGATGTGTTTACACTTTTTCTGGCCTGCCGCTAAATTGAGTGCATACCAGGCTCCTCATTAGCATAATGGTGGGGCAGTTGAGAGGACAAAAGAAAAACTCAAAGAAGAGGACAATATTAAGCTGCAGGCAACATGCAGCACATGCATATTAAAGTGTGCACATTAATGCACCTATGAAACTTTGTATGTAACAAGATATAAGGCATGGGGGGGGGGAAAGCTATTTGAAAAGCAGCGTTGGTTTAGCATGGTTTGGTTGCAGCCCCTGAGAAGGGGTTTGTGAGCTAATGGCATTTGCTCTCTTTAAACTTTAATCTTTCCTATTAATTCCCTGCAACTGGAGAATGTGCGAGAGTTAATGTTCCATGAACGTGTTTCTCACTCTGCAATCTCTTCAAGCTAATTACCTTCAGGTGCTAAATGGGGGGAAATTGCAATCCATTTGGAAGGGAGAAATTTCACCTCCCCTTTGCCTATGTAACACTGTGGGTGCAGTTAAAAAGAAAGAAAATCAAACATAAGAAGCCAGGGCTAGAGTACATTTAATCACAAAAATGGACACTCTGTGCTGAGCCCTGATTGGCTCAGCCATTCCAAGGTAGCTTTGGGAGAGTAAATTGCTTCCTGTAGTTTCCCGCCTCGCTGCTTATTTTGCAGGTCACTTGGAGGTCAGCAGGTGCAGCAGTGGACAAAACACGGAGCAGATGTTTGATTGACATGGATCGCACAGATTGGCAATCAAAGTGTTCTGATGAGAAAGGAGAGGCTCACTGAATGGCCATTTTGAAGGGTGAACACCAAGGAGATACAGAAGAAGTCGAAATACAAATTAAAAGCAGATTAAGTCAACGTGACAGATTCACGGTTGCTTGTACGGAACATTAAATATCGGGGAGTGACATGGTATCCGTCAATGACAGAATCAAGTTGCCAGTGTACAAATGGTTCCCCAGTCAATCACTAATCAGTAACGCAGGGTGAACAAGCTCATTGCGGACAAATAGCTTTGATAACTTTTACCTTTTAAGGGGCTAGCCTGTGGAGGAGGGTATGTGGAGAGGAAGTGGAGAGAGATAGGGTCAGGGCGAGTGAACAGTGGGGGTGCTTCACTCTCCTCGGAGGAGTCTGGAGCGTGGAGGGTCACTTTGTCCCCCGTTTGATCTTTGTCTTCAGATGAC
The DNA here is from genome assembly GCF_902827115.2 of Pseudochaenichthys georgianus. NCBI lineage: Eukaryota > Metazoa > Chordata > Actinopteri > Perciformes > Channichthyidae > Pseudochaenichthys > Pseudochaenichthys georgianus. The sequence continues at coordinate 25,754,062 of NC_047517.1, read as the reverse complement.
ACGGCAGGAAATTAAAGATGAAAGGAGGTTCTGACTACTGTCTAATACACACAGAGACAGAATGCCCTCATTTGCTGCCACATATCCGGTCTGAATATGTAGGAACTGTGGGTGATCCGCACACAGACCTGGATTAGCAAAGTCCTTTTGTACACAGTGTTTTCAAAAGAACCAGCTCATCGCACTCTGTCAACGTTAAGAATGTGTGCTTATCAATACAACTTTATTTGTTCCCAAATCCATTATGAGTTACAAATTGAAAGTGAAAAATGTTTGTTTTCCAACTCATTGCCAAGTCTCTTCATAATAATGCATAGCAAATGGACTTTTACATAGTCATTAGATACAGTGTTTAATTTATCACTGAATGTATTTCATGAGCACACTTAAGAGAAAAAGATTGGACTCAAAAAATATAATATTTAACTTTTGGGTGTCATGATGAACAATAAAGATTTGTTTTTCCCAGCCATATATCTTGTGTGTAATAATACATGAATAAGTAGTGGGGAGTACTACAAACAGTCCATCTTAGAGAAACACTCGTAGTGACGGCCCTTAGCTCCCACTGTGTTGAGGAATCTCCTACCAACAGCACTCCCACTCATTATCTCAGTGGCTGAGCGCGGGAAAAAGAGCACAAGGGCTGGGAGGCTGAGAAAACATCACAAGAAGAGCATCCCAAATAACTGTAGCTCTGTTTTTCTAGCGCTTCAAAAAAACACCTCCACGCTGGTAACTAAAAGCCAAGAAGCAAGATAGTTTACTCGATTGCACTCTATGTGCTTTTGCTCAATCATTTCAGCAGATAGCTTGAAGGCATAAGTAAACTGACAAATCGCTGCTAATGTTTCTTTGTGTTTATTTATTCTGAACCCCGTCTTCAATTTGTTCCCTCTATCTTCCTAAAATGCCAAAGCTATTTGGGTTAATCATTAAAGGTGTTTATGGTCGTAGAATGGCTCTGGCAAGCAGCATCTCTGTGTAGTATTGAAAGGTTATTTTCTTCATGAACACTTGAGGGTCCACTGATCCCTTGTAAGTGTCTGTTGGAAAATGCATTGACATTTACATGAATGGAAAACCCCTCCTCAATAGACTCTCTTTTCATTGCTCTTCAGGTTCAGTCATTATACCTGCAATAGGGGACCACTCAACCCTAGTTTGTATTACCTCCGAGAAAACCTTATGCTACTTCACTTACTCCATTCACACATTTTGTTTGGAAGTGAGAGGTATAAACCTTTAAACCTGAAGAAAGATTGTGGTACATGTTTGTCCGGGTACGCATTATTGATTATTATATTTTATAGATGGAGTTTATGAAAGAGATAAGTCTGGTCATGCATTACTGTAATTCATAATAGCTAATGTGAGTTTCTGCCACAACAGAACAAACGTTGGCGGTCACCCTAAGAAGACATCTCTTTGTCCACATATACTGTACATATACTGTACATAAAGGGTACATGTTTGGGTAAGCATGGGGAGAACAGTGCAAAACTTGGTGGTAGGAAGAAGAACTCAAGTAAAACAATGCAATCACACAATGTTACAAATATTAAGTGTTAATCTTACTTTAGTAAAACTGCAGAATAATTGCTTGAAAAATGTATTTCACGTATACAAAGAAACCACATATTTGTCGTGCCAAATACAAAAAAATATTATTAATTTACAGTGTTCATTATGAAGCATTAAGAGTTAACCAATCATAGCTGGTTTCTGTGTAGCTTATTTAAACCATTTTTGAATCAGTAATGTTTGGTAGTTAATCGATAAGAGTCTTATCATATTTGAAAACCCATTATAGTTTTTGCATTTTAAAATAACTGTCTTATCTTTACATGCCTTTACCAAAGAAATATAAATATAATGCAATCCAAGACAATTACATGCAACAACTGCAATCTTTCTAAATTGTGTTGCATTGTCTGTTTTCTAGGCTGTCTATATTAATTGTTGTAATCGTTTTGTTATGCTGCATTATGTTACAAAAATTGTACTCACCACCACAATGTTATTCTTACTTCAAGGTTGCATTATGTTTTACATGTGTCGTGTCCTTATACCATGTAGTTGGATTTAGAAAGGGCAAATAAATAAATAGGGTGAAGACACAGTTTCTATAATCACACTGGTTTCAGATATGGGCACCAATCTCCACAGACAATTCCATTCAATGCAAATGCTGCACCTGTCATGAGTTGTAAAAGCTTTTGCAATTTTCAGTGAAAACAGGGTTCACATCATTTGGAAAGGTAGACTTGCCATTTCACGCACCAGTATCCCAGCAATCCATAAAGACCAGGAGACATTCCTCGACAGGATTACAATTTTACGATCACCAGGAAAACGACTTCAACCCCAAAAAGTCATCCTCGCCCTATCTGCTTTTCTTACATTGTCCCTCACATTTTTATGTTAACTGCATGTATGTTGCATGTAATCTTTTTTCTATGTATCTTCAACCATTAATTTTAGTCAACACTAGTTTTCAATGTCTTCATATCATCCATATCAACAGACATACAATATACACTACAGAAAATCCTGAATAAATAGCTGCCAATTAAATCAAATAAACAACAATATATCCCGCCAGCTCTGAAGAGAGCTACAATACTAAAATGGTCAGAGACTATATGGATAGTAGTTGGCCAGGCTCCCGGTCAGGCTGAGTCGGTTCGCACTGATAACGTAGGTAATGGTGTTTCTGGAAGAGTGAGGCCAGATGAAATACACCACACGGACAGATACCACAGGCATACTGGCCCCTTCTGTTGGAAAATTTCATTTTTTCCAGCAGGAAGCCATGAATGCTGAGGCTGAATCCAAATCCGGTTTTCCGCACTTTATCAGCGTGTGGCCCACCAAGTGGTAAGATGGCGGGGGAAGCGAAGGGCTGAAGGGGGGGGTGATCCACTCAGCCGAGACCCTCCACTTTAATCCAATTTACAGCCTCCCCCAGCAAAAGATAATTACAACCCTTAAACCAGCTAGGAGAGGGGTAGAAAGAAAAGGCCTCACTCACCCAAACTGTGCCTCTGGCCCCTGAAGTCTCCACCTAGAGAAGGAGAAGAGGGGGGTCTGTTAGCAGGACTCAAGCAAAGGCATTGTGACAAACTAAGAGTGTGTGTAGCTAATGAGGCAAAGTGATTTTTTTCCCAGCAAATGGATGCCCACTGGGCAGTGGTAGAATGCACCCCAGGACTTCTTTACTCGCTGATGTTCACCATAGATGTAGGGGAGGTGTGTTTGAGTTTGGTATTTCAATAAGTGCGTATAAATATATATGTGCTTCAGTAAGTTGTAAAGCTTTCCAACATCTGTAGTCATCATTTTGTTTTTTAGTGTATTTACAGAGTTACCATGACATGTGTGTTATTTTGTTGTTGTTGATCACAATAAATATATTTGCCATTTAATTAAATCATTTTTGGATGCTCTAAAAATTAAAGCCAACAACATTTTCTTTTCTGGAGACTGCATATTTGTCAGAGGTCTTTGAAGTGTGAGCAAAGGAATGGGGTTAACTTTTGCCAAAGAATGTGAAGAAATAATAATGAAGGGGCTCACAGGGGAGCGGAAACGCTGGCCAGTCCTAATTAATAGAAGGAGAGACACTCCCAAAGTCTCCCATTCAAGAGCTCACAATGGAGTTTTCCACCAAGCAGAACCTGGAATGGAATATGGGAGGAGTGAATGGAGACAGGGTAAAAAAAAAAGAAGAGACTCCAGCCCTCATTCTCTTTGCACCCGTTTCTCTTATTGTATCTCTATTTTATCGCATTACCCACCAGGACTATGGTCCTATAGTCCATGTGCTATTCAGTGAAACTGCGTTCAGAGGATCCCACTGGTCAGTTTTGTAAATATGGGTCCTGGCTATAAAGAATGGCACATTTTCAAAACGTATCCAATGCAGGCCTCTCCTCTTGCTCTGTATAACATTGTTCCATCCCATCCTCAGCCCTATTACTCTCTCCCTGACACCACCTTACTCTGTTCCAGGTGCAGAGTCAAGAGCGTTGGTAGACTTTACAGGAGTGGTGGTGAGGGGGGCTTATTTTGCCACAAGTCAAGTCAAGAGGGGAGGGGTTTGTGAGGGGCAACAGGAGAAGTGTGGACCCACCTGCCACTGATTATCCTCCCAGTTAGAGGGTTTAGTCTTGACCTCTGAACTTCAGAGCTGCCCCACACCACTAATCTGTTAATTAACCGAGAAATACCCTGGAAAAACTTTGAACAGCCATTGTGTGTGCGGGTGCATGTGTGCACGTAAGTGTGTAAAGGGAAGAGACAACAAGAGAAACACAGAAAGAGAGGGAGAAAGAGGGAGAGCGTGTATAGGAGGTACACACTGTGGCATGTGGTTACTGCGTATAGCTGGCACATTCTCCCGCTGCTGTGTTGCTGGATAAGTAGGGCGCTTCGGCCATAGTTGTACATGGTCAGCACTCGTCTTTGTTGCCAGCGTATTCAACCCTCTCACAGAGGAGGCCACCATCTCTACAGCTTGATGACAAACATTTGACCCCGAATGCACTCATGAACCCAGTGGCACTTGGTTTGATCCGGGTTAGGGAAAGTCCACGATTTAAAAATAGTGAGAACATTACCAGGGTGGTGTTATCTAATGTGTTGTTTTGTTGGTCCAAAACACAACGATGTTCAGTTTAATATCATATTAAAAGAGAAAGGCAGGACATTTCTATATTTTAAAGGCTATTTTTGAATGAAAAATGTAATTGGATTAATCATTAATTACAATGATTGTCAATATCATAATTATTATTTATCGATAGTCAACTCATCATTGCAGCGATAATTGACTGTCATTTTGAAACAGGAAACGAACAGCGTCCTCCTGTGGTCATCATCCAGTCCATAGTTTTGTTGACCCATCAATGCATCCCAACAAATATGCTCTAGCTGTTACATGACAGTAAAGGCTTTGTGGTACTTCCTGTGACGACTAAGGCCCTCGGTTTTAGGGATGAGTGTGTACTATGTTGTGTATGTATAGTATTTAGCTCGGTAATGTGCTACCAGTTCTCATTCATAACACTCCGTTCGATGTCTCACTATGGGATGCGCCTCATCGCGGAGCAAACAGAAGCATCAATCTCATTACGCCAATCCTAATTGGCTGGTGATCTTGACGTCAGCGTCAGGGGAAATCACCCCCTATAAGTAGCTTGCGCCACGACGCATGCGTTATTCAAACACCTCTTCTCGCTTCAGAGCACATCTCTATAGTAGCCGGGCAAGCTTCACTGTCCACAGACTGAACCCAAATACCCATTTCGGTCGACGGGCGCTCGCCGGCTACTCCTTCTGCTTCGCAGGAAGACGGTAGTACTAACGCTGTTAGTATTTAAAATCGACCTCGCCCTTCTCTTACCCGAGAAAGTAAGGTAGGTCCGATTTTTTCAAGCTAGCAGCACACCTGTTGCTAGCTCGCTCCCTCTCTACCGACACCACGGTAGCGAGGAAGTTTTCTCTTTTCTCTTCTCCACGGAGGAAAAAAGGATTTAAGGAGCATACTGTCACACCAGTCAGTATTCTCCGGGAATAAAAGACCCACACTGTCCTTTTCTCCGGATTAAGGACAAGGTGGTTTTATCTTTTCTCCCGTCCCACCTGTCGAGAGCGGGCCCTCTCCACGCCACGAGGCGACCAAGATGGACGCCCCTCTCCCTCACACCAGAGGAGTCAGGGACTCGGTGGCTCGACTCTGCGGCTGCGGGTTAAAGATCTCGGGCACAGACACACACCAGGTCTGTTCGTCCTGCCTCGGGCTGGAACACGCCCGAGGCGCTATCGACAACCCCGGCTCATGCGGACATTGTGTCCGCTTTACTGTTAAGAGCCTCCGCCGAAGGTTAGCTCGACAAGCTAGCCTGTCGGAACAGGACCCCCCCATGTCCACGGACCCGCCGGCCGGCAGTCAAGACACGGGGGCGTCCGCCACAGAGAGTGAACCCCTCTCCGTGTCGGTCTGGGGCTCACTATCTGCTATGGCTATAGAACCGGAATCCCGCGCCCTGGCAGGCCGGGACCCGGTGACGGCAAGACACGCGGGAACGGTTTCCCGCGCTCCACCAAGCTGGGGCTCCCGGTTAGACCTCACCATGGTCTCACCCGCGGAAGATGTCCATGGGCTTGACTACGAGGAGGACGAAGAGGAGGACGCCTTGGCGTTCCTCCTCTACGTCGGATGAACAGGAAGAGGACACCTTCATGTCACCGGCTCAGGCTGCAAAGCCTGAGGCAAGTGCTGCTCTCCCGGGCGATAGCACACCAGCTTCGCCCGGTCTGAGCATGGACCTGCAGGCCGTGTGTAAACGCGCTGCGGCCAGACTCAACGTCCCGTGGCCTGAAATGGCCAAGGAGACCTCCGGGTCCCGCTACGAGGGAAAACAACTTCCCCAAGCAGCGGGGGAAAAGAGACAACTCCTTCCAGTCTTCCCGGAGATGTTGGATGAGGTGTCGGTCTCGTGGAGAGACCGGCCCTTCAGCAACAAGGTCCCAATCCAGGGTGCCTTCTCCCTAGACTGCGACGGAATGGAGAAGCTTGGCCTGCTCTGCATGCCGCCCATGGAACCGCTGGTAGCGGCTCACCTTCTACCAAAGGTGGGCACGTCACCAAGCAGGAACCCCACGCTGCCAGCAAAGTCGGACCGTTTTCAGTCAGCAATGACTGAAAAGGCCTACAAAGCGGCAGCGTTGTCCGCCAGGGCCTTGAATGTGTCCTCGCTGTTAACCGCCTACCAAGCGGAGCTCTGCGAGGACCTGTCGGGTAACCCGGGGGCAGCCACTCTGGACGAGATGGCAGCGGTCACGGACATTTGTCTCCGTGTCCAACGCTGCGCCGTCCAGGCCACGGCAAGGCAATTGGGATCATGGTGGTGCAGGAAAGAGCGAGATGGCTCAACCTCACCACTCTCCCAGACCGGGAAAAGGAGGATGTGCTGGATATGCCCATCATTCCCGAGGAAATCTTCGGCTCCACTCTCGCCTCCATGCAAAGGAGGTGTGAGACGAGGAAGAAGGAGGACGAGGCACTCTACCTCTGCCTCCCTCGTAGGGTCCAGCCGCTGCTCTCGCAGCAGCAGTCCTCTGCCCAAGCTGCCTCGAACTCTGCTCGGTTTAAAACACCGAAGACGCAGAGGTCGCAGCCCACCCCGAGTCCCCAGCCCAGGCTGGAGACAAGGGCAGGCTGGCCTAGAAATTCTCCGGTTCCGGCTGCAGCTCAGGCTCAGCCAACCCAGAATTTCAGCCAGCAGTCGAGGAAGAAGAAGCGAGCGGCGTGACAGCCCCTCCTTCTCCCCTCCGTGAATGTGTTCCCGCCGCCTCGAGAGATGCCTAAACACCATCCTCAAGTCTGCACAAACACATGTCACACATTGGTTGATCATTCTGTCATAAAACATTTGCCGCTGACGCATCCAGGCTTCAGGCCGAGGGCGCAGCTCAAAAAAATTATCAATAAAGCCAATAAACAGCCCGCCAATTGTTCCCCTTCTGAGAGCAGCTACGGCATCTCTCAAAAGGCGGATTGTTGACGGGTCTGTGAAGGCACCACCACCAAGCGCATGCGCAATGCCGGTTGGGGCTTTAAGGGCACCACCGCCACGCGCATGCGCAGTGGGTATTGTCGATAAGGGGCACCACTGTGTTCAGACACTAGAGGGCCCCATAACACAACAAATAGAGACTCAGAGAGGAGGAGATGTGACATCCTCACTGGCTCTAAGAAGCACGCAGTGGGAGATGCTCACATCATCCGCTTTTGTTTTCAAGACAGTAACACGGGGCTACAGACTCCAGTTCGCTGTCACCCCTCCTCACTTCTCGTGCATTCTGCACTCGCAGGCCCGAGGAGAGTCAGCCCTCATTCTGGAGAAAGAGATTCTCTCGCTCCTAGAAAAGAGGGCTATATGTATTGTATCTGCCGAGCAGAGTCAGGGCGGCTTTTATTCCAAGTACTTCCTCGTTCAAAACGGGGAGGGAACGGAATTCGGCCAATACTTGATTTAAGGGCTCTGAACAAATATCTTAAAAAATATAAGTTCAGAATGCTCACTCACACATCTCTGCTGCGGCTCGTGCGAAAAGATGACTGGTTCACATCAGTCGACCTGAAAGATGCGTATTTTCACATCCCAGTATATTACCCACACAGGAAATATCTGAGGTTCACATTTCAGGGGATCTGTTATGAATACAGAGTACTTCCCTTCGGTCTGTCTCTCAGTCCAAGAGTGTTTGTACGATGTACGGAAGCCGTGATAACCCCGTTAAGACAACAGGGTATTCGCCTAGCGACCTACCTGGACGACTGGCTGCTTCTCGCACAGTCGGAGCACGAGGCTGTTACGCAGACAAATGTCCTCGTAAAGCACCTGCTCAACCTGGGTTTCATAATAAACACAGAGAAGAGCATGTTGTGCCCAGCACAGACTGTACTCTTCCTGGGTTTACACCTGAACTCGGTGAACCCTTTTCAGCTTGTTTGTCAGCGGAAAGAGTGAAAGCTTTCAGAGCTTGTCTTGCTCATTTCCAGCTGCGCAAACATGTTCTTTTCAGATCATGCTTGCGATTGCTGGGGCTCATGGCGTCAGCCATCCTGGTTGTACACATGAGGGAGTTTTAGCGCTGGGTGGCCGCCCTAAAACTAAACCTCGTTTAGCCACGGCGCGCGGAGAGTGATGGTTACTGTGAGATGCGTAACGGCACTGCGCCACTGGCTGCACCCGACTTTTCTAGTACGAGGTGTGCCCATGGGTGCTGTCCTTTCACGGAAGGTGGTCACCACGGACGCATGTCTGACAGGTTGGGGAGGTATTTATGAAGGTCGCCCGGTGAGGGGTCTCTGGAGCAGAGACCTCCAGCAGGTGCACATAAATTACCTGGAGCTTTTAGCGGTGTTTCTCACCCTAATACACTTTCTGCCTTTCCTCAGGGGACATCACGTCCTCGTGAGGACAGACAATACGACCACAATATCGTATATTAACCGCCATGGGGGTTTGTGTTCTCTCCAGTTACACACACTGGCGCGCAAACTTATCCTATGGAGCGATAGACGTCTCCTCTCTCTGAGAGCGACGCACGTACCGGAAGTGATGAACCTCGGGGCAGATCTACTGTCCAGAGGTGCACCACTATACGCAGACTGGACTCTACATCCAAGGATTGTGAGCCAGCTGTGGGTGTGTTACGGCAGAGCCGCGGTGGATCTGTTCACATCGAAAGACAACGCTCAGTGTCGGCTGTTCTTTTCGATGCGTGATCTAAATGCACCGTTAGGCGTGGATGCACTCACGCACGATTGGCACTCGCGCACGATTGGCCCCCGGGCCTTCTGTACGCGTTTCCACCCCTGGCTCTGATACCTCCATCTCTGGCCAGAGTGAGAGAGCAACGCCACACACTTATTCTGATAGCTCCACACTGGACAGCTATGTACTGGCTAGCGGAGATATATCAGCTGCTGTGCGGGCAGCCTTGGCAGCTCCCACTACGCAGGGACATACTGTCCCAAGCGGGGGGGGCGATCTTTCACCCACACCCAGAGCGCTTGGCTCTATGGGCCTGGCCCGTGAGCGGTACCATAATCGGGGGTGCTTTGTCATAATGACCAAGCCCCCTGTGTCCTGGGCTATCCCTTACAAGGGCAAGCCTGTTACTAAGCAACGGCTCTCCCACTGTTTTGTGGAAGCAATTGCTGTGGGGCCCGTACGAGTCAGAGCTCGCAGGCACCCTCGGGTTCGCGAGTTTTCTCTTGACTCAGGGTATGGCGGCATCCTGGGCTCTGTCCAGGATGTCTCCCATTCAAGACATTGGTGCAAGCGGCGAGCTGGTCCTCGCTGCTCACTTGTGTCTGCTTTTTAACAGTCTGGGCGTTCTACTCCCAGTGTGACTCAAGCAGTGCTGGGCACCTGGTTGAGTCGGAGTCCTACCTGTTAAAGTTCTGATCGGTTGGCGATTTTCGAGATAAGCTCGTCTGGCAATACGGGAGCTACAATATCCCATAGTGAGACATTGAACGGAGTGTTATGAATGAGAACTATAGGTTACTTACATAACCCCAGACCTCAGAGTAACATGAAGTGAGTTGTCTCACCAGACGGCCCTCCTTGCTATGGTGAAGCGAGAAGAGGTGCTTATTTTGAATGACGCATGCGTTGTGGCGCAAGCTACTTATAGGGGGTGATTTCCCCTGACGCTGACGTCAAGATCACCAGCCAATCAGGATTGGCGTAATGAGATTGATGCTTCTGTTTGCGCCGCGATGAGGCGCATCCCATAGTGAGACATCTCACTTCATGTTACTCTGAGACTGGGGTTATGTAAGTAACCTATAGTTTTATCTTACATAATATAAACACTCAATACCCAAAAACATGCTCCATTGTGATGCCTATGGAGCAATATTGAATACCACATGATACAACCTTGGCCATCATGCATTCACTTTAGAGCAGAGGTCCCAAGAGGTGAGGTTTGCCTCTTTCATTTTGCAATTTGTTCCTGATCTTCACTATCTTAACATAATTTAAATTGTTCAAATACTTAGTTTTGGGTTTTTCATTTCTGTTGAGATGCATTTTTTTCAAAAGCTTGGGTTGTATTTTAGGAAGGAAGGTTTTTTTGTGGCAGACTGTTGTTCACCATGTCTGACTTTTTTACTTCTTCAACAGTAAGTTTATGTTGGAAATACTTTCCCTTGATTTTTTCATGATAAATAATATAACTAACTAACTATAAAGTAAAAAGACTATTCATTCATGCATGACAGATTATAGGTGTACAATATGTGGTGTCGTAAGGGGGGCCTGTACTTTATTATTTAAGATTATTTCTGATACATTATTCTCACTAAAATGACCCTTTAACACCAATATAATAAACTATATTTTCCTTGCTTCATGAGACACACCTGGTAGTCCTGCTGTAAACAAACAAAAATCTCGGAGGTTGCTTTGACTGGTGAGGCAGCTGATAAGTGGGGCAACAAAGTCAATTAGTTCTGTGTTTATTAGTATGTGACAGGTGCTGGGTCATGCAGATTAACTCACAACCCTTGGAGGGATGGGACAACAATAATGGTGAAACATGTCCGTCCGACCAGAAAGTAAAGGTAGCAAAAGGAACATAGCAAAGCCTGCTCAATTAATTATGTGGATTAATGAAGTTCTGCTTGATTAAATGTTGATGCCATTAAAAACGCCTATTTTTTCTCCACAATGTGACATAATGGACATTCTTACATAAACAATGAAATCCTTCATGGTTACGGAAACCAACACATTATATTTTATAAACCACTCCTCCTCCTGAACCCTGAATCAATTAATTTAGGCTATTGCCCTTGATTATCCAATCACTGGTTTCATCCAGCTTTGACCTCTAACCTTCAACCTTCTCAGACTGTGAGGGTATTGATTGATGGGAATGGCTTATTTTCAGCTACTGGAAAGGTAAGGTTGTTACCATTAAAAAGAGTTGCTGACAAAGTGTCCTTTCACTGACCCCAGAGAGCTGTTGTTGTAGCTATTGTTTTTGTACATTTCAGGTTGAATGAACGGCTCAAACATCAAGTTGCACCCATTTAGACAACTATTACATTAAATAATTGTCAAAATGAAGTGAAAGATCAATAACACTCACCGTTCTCTGAAAGCTACTGATGCAAAAAGTCACACATCCTGTAAAGCAGACACAATAATACCCTGTTTATGTGTACCTTCAACGTAATGAATTATTTCCACTATTTTAGTGATTTGACTCATTTGAAAGAAATGTTTGCTGCTTTATTGTAAACTCACTCTATCAAAATAATGTTTATTTCATTTTTTGTTCTTGTGATGGAAGATCTTTATCCTTTTGTGACAAATTAAGCATGCAATGTTTGCAAATGCAATTACAGCATAACTGATGTTTATATAAATAAGCAATGCATCAACAAAAGGCACCAATCGATGGTTCACATCATCCTGACCTGAAGCTGCTCACCGGTCACTGGAGCAAAGCAGTGCCGGCATAATGAGCTATAGTGTGGTCAAACTATGGTCAGCCTCAGGATGTCCTCTTCATGGCAACACGTTGATCCGATTAACAATCAGCCCTCGCTGGTCTTTACTGTTCATTTCACTGAGTTTAATCTCTCGGGTTGCAAAAGGTCTGGATTTATTCACAAATCTGCCTTTGCTGTCGGTTAGGCAGTGATGTTAATGGGAAATGGATCACATTTTAAAATGCTAAATATAATTTGCAATAGGTGTGCAAGAGGGTGTAAACATTTAGGAGGGAATTATATGTGACTTACTTCAATTGTATGCATTTAAACAGTTTTAAGTCCTTTGTCTTTGTAGGGAGAATGTGCTTTTTCCTTAATGAAAAATGGCCTATTATTACAATAAACAGCCACTGCCACAGGGATACTTTCCCTTTCCACTATCGTTGTCATCACCATGGGGCCCAACTGTAAACAGCATTAAGACTTTGTTAATATTTAAACAACCAAAGTCATGACACAAACTTAACAAGGTAACTCGAGTCTGCCCTCTAAATATCAGTTTGGGTAGATGATTAACCAGAGGTCACATTTGCTTTTTTATTTTTAAATCCTGACTAAAATGTGTGTTCACTTGGACCTTTCGCAAGTGGCTTTGAACAGCAAGGACTCATGTGAACAACTGTGCCCCCTAGCAGCATTCGGAAAACAACTGATGTGTCAACATATCATATAACAGTTGTGAAATGCCGTGGCCGCATTCATTCCTTGTTTTGGTGCTTGCTGAACAAGGCGGCGTGGGATTGCTCTCCCTCACCCTGTGGTCCGTCCTCTAGGGTGCAGGGAATCTGAGTCACTCACTGCACATCAGGCTTTTCCCTCGGGGGCCCGGCACTAGCAGAGGCAGGTTAACAAACTGTAAAGGCTTCAACTGAGCAGCACACACACTGTTTTCCCTGCACAAAGGGATTGGCTCCAACAAATGTCATAAGCCTATAATGAGATAGCTGATCTCTGTAGTAAAGAAGAAAAGAAAAGAAAAATACTTCCCCTTTCCAGTCAGCGGCTATTAGAGTCAGTGAGAGTAAAAAGGGGAAGCTTCCCCATTTTCTTAGAAGCCCTCGGAGGCCGGCCAACATGACAATGCTGGTCAATTAATTGGTGAAAAAGTGAAAATCCAATTAATGTGTATCAAGCTGGCAGTTTTGCATGATGATGGCTCATTAGGAGACCAAGCTGAGAGTGGAGGAGTAGATGGGTGGAGGGGCTTAAACCCCTCTCATTAAAGCTCTGTCTTTCTCAGTGGGGTTTTAGGGACTGGCTTATTTATGCAACAGGTTCTAAACAAAACCTCAATGTAACGCTCATTTAGTGGATTTCAAACTGATGAATTCCTAAATGGCAGGGGTGGAGATTACTTGGTTCTCAGGCCAAACCTACTTGTAAAAATAACTTTTCAGCATATTGGTTTGTTTCCGTGTTTTAACATGAGTTCTAAAGTTAGTTTTGAAAAAATAACTTAAGTTTAACTGTCCTCTGTCAACTGGAATACTCAAACTATAGAAAATAATTTAACTAACCATCAAAACACATAATTGTATCCATTTAAACACAATAGATGCTATCAAGGTAGCTAGAAAAAGGAAGGTCAATGGCCCTATCAGTGCATCACAGAATGAGATGATAGTGCTCTCTCGGACACTTCTAAGCCTCCACATATTCTGACAAAATAAATAATGGGCTCCTATACTGTTGCAGCCAGCCTGTGTTTGTCTAGCCTCGGCCTCTATGTGTAAGATTAATACTCTTGCCACACTCTCATAGAATAATGTCACTTTAATCTTGTTTGGGGCGAAATTCGAAGTGGAGTGTGTCTACTTGTTTCCTGAGATTACTTCATCTTTCTTTCCGCAGCGGTGTGTGACTCTGCCTCCTGCTGTCCCCTGGCATTGGATGTCCCATTACCCTTCACACGCCGCAACTTTCTGCTGTATGCACAACACTGGCCACAGGACCCAACAGGAGGCCAGTATACTATTGATGTTTTCAGTTTTTCTTTACCACTGCCAAGCACATTCTAGTTGCGTGAAGCCTACTATAGAGGACTATCGCCAGTGGCTGAGCCATTGAGAATGCTTGAGATGCTTTTCAATGTTTCATCCAACAGATAATATCGCTGCATCATGGCTGTATTCTGCTTCTTGTGAGGGAAAATGTCCTTCCTTTTCTGTGTAACAGCAGCAAGCCTTTGTATCTTTGAATTCAGGCAGAGTCTACTTAGTATTAAACCGCTATTGTGCTGACTATGAATAATAGTTTTCTTTAACTTCTCAAATTGTATACAATTTACTCCACTGATTTTTAAGATTATTTAAAGGATCTTTTCTTTCTCTTCTGAAAATATTGTTTTCAAATCATACCACAAAGTTTCCCTGATCATATTATAGGCCTGTTTGGCAGACATTAATTTGTATTATTGTACTCTCCTTCAATTATTTACAATAAGTGTTTCATGCCTTTCCACTGTGTTGACCCCAGCATCTCTGAATGAATGAGCTGCCGTGCGTAAACTATAAATCCCTAATGAGGCTTGATGTAAAACACCACAATACAAACCACATACAATCCACACAACATTTGCACCTTTTGCAAACACACACAACACACACACACACACACACACACACACACACACACCACACACACCACACACACACACACACACACACACACACACACACACACACACCACACACACACACACACACACACACACACACACACACACACACACACAACCTCTCTTCCAATAGCTTTGTTTTATGTAAACTCTTTAAAAGCTGTCCATAATTAATTTGGCTTGGCAAATACACTGTAGGTTTACATGTATTACAATAATTAAATGTTTCATATAATTGCTAGTGAAAATGAATTATAATATAACTGCAAAAGACGGTGCCACAATTTCTGTAGCTTCTTACTGTCTGAAGAAGAGAAAGTTACGCTTTGTATGGCATGCTTTGTGCTGTTTGGAGAAGCAGTGTGTTTTTCCCCTCGCTTCCTAATAATCTATTCTGTTCAGCCAGCTGCATACATTGACAAATGTTTCCAGCATTAGGTATTTACCCGGTGAAAGGTAATAGATGCAAGGGTTTAAAAATGCCTCCTGCAAGAAACAGCAAGCACACTGGGAGGAAAGAAAATCACATTAGGAAACATTAGTTTCTCCTTCGCAACAGGAACACTGTCTATATGCAAGGGCCAGTTTATGCATAAAACAAGGAGGAAAATCACAAAAGACATGCCCAAGGTATTTTTGACATTACTGTATCTCTCATTTCTGAATTCACAATATTTTCAAAATCATCTTTCACCATTTATAAACTGGTTTTGTAAATGGTAAAATTGTGCACTGCTTGAACTAAAAGTCAAAAAGGACAATTGTTTTTCAAATATAATGTGTCCTAGGAATTAAGAGTTCTGCATATGTAGAGTTGGTTAGGAGGGAGTTCAGTTTATTACTGACTCTGATTTGAAAGATTTACTTCAATTGTGTTTAAGATACAGAATAATTCACCGTCACTTGCCTTGTAAATCAGGGATTCAGTTTGGTCCAATCTGCCGATTGTATTTTAGTGACTTTGATGTCATTTTTTCTTAGATCTCTTTCTCTCAGGATGTATATTGGTGCAGCTTGTTCTTGCAGGCTAATGAAAGCAGTGACGGTGCATTAATGAGTCTGCTTCTTTCAACTGAACTCCACTTCCTCGATTAACCTCACTCACTTTGTTCTCCCAATCCACATTTCCTCTCCCACTCTCTTGTACTCTCTGTGTCACAAGGTTAACATTACACCCACTCTTTCACTCTCTTATCTCACACTCCTCTGAATTAGTTTTCTTATTTACTTTCCCTTACAAATGCCAAATTCTTTCATATGAAACAATATTGCTGATGAAAGTACAAGACAAGTAAAAAAAATGGTGTAAGCGTTAGAAGAACACAAGATTAGACTTTTGCTAGTCTGTGTTTTCTTTCAAAAGTCAAACAATTTATCTGATGTACAGGAGGCGGAGTTACAGTATATTCCTGCCTGAGATTAAAATGGGAATTACCATGGATGCATCTCTCTAAAAAGTAAATACATACAAAAGGTTCACAGCCATTTATATCAAAAATATGTTTTTTATCTAGAGTATAAAATGTAAAATTTAACATTTAAAAAATGACAAGTTCTTGTGGAAGTACTGCAGGTGAGCTTAAATGTCCTCCCTCTTTTAGTCCATAAAAAACACATGTGTTTGTGAATGTGGATTAATTGAATAACAATCAAGAATGTAATAAAGAAAATACTAATTTAATAGTCAAAATAAATATAAATGTCTGAATAGGAACATATCCAGTACTGATGAGGGAATTGAAATGAACACTTTAAGAATGAGAGAATCTGTTGGTGTTGTACGCTCGTACTTAGCCTCCAGGGATTAATGGATAACTCCAGGGAGAGACGCCTCTGTTCTTAGGCAAGACAAAATGACCAAAGGCAGCCAAAGAATTTGGCGGTCAGTAACTGTGGCTGTTTCCCATACATATATTATTATAGCAATAGCAGCAGTGGTGATTGAATTTCTGACCTTTAGTTGAAATGGGAAAGAGGAGGGGTGCATTTCAATTTTTGTTGTGTCATTCATGTCTTAAAATAACTACAGGGATGAAAGATCATGGCTTGATTCAATTACAGTGTTGTGTAAAGGCTAAAGATTACAGTATTCAACATGGACCTTACTTGTATATCTGAGATAAATATATAGGTGCTGATTTCACACACTTTTAAATGGATTGAAATAGGTTTAGCAACTCACGCTTGCTCTTTGGAGCTGTAGACAGTTTTCATTACAGTACATCCCAATGCATGGCTACGAAAATGAAACAACGCTATTATTTATCTACAATAAAACAAACACATGGCTCATTCGACAAAATTAAAATCATGATGACACAATGCATTTAGTAAGTAGTAATATAACTCCAGTTTAAGTTTAATTACATTCTCAAGATGCCAAACCTGATACCGGACCTTCATACCACCAATCCATCCAACATTTGGAAACTAGAAAGGTCTGGTAGAACCTGGCCAGCTCTGCCAATCAATAGCAAAGTTTGCATTAAAAACTGCTGACAGCTGTGGGAGAGAGTTCCCACTTCATCTAGCGCTGTCTGGCCCTCCAGCTAACCTCAGCATCACCCTCTCCCTTCTCAGACCGCTCTCTTTTTAATCTTTGTCGGCATCCCACAGCCTGACTCAGAGATCTGCCCCAGCCACGTTTTTCACTTATCACTAAAATGTTTAGCTCATTTCATTTTTTTCTCTTTATCAAAGAACACTTCACTCGATAGCCTTGAGGCCGAGTGCCCTTCTCTCCCACAGTGGAGCCCACCCAGCAGCTCTGTCCTCACCGTATCAACCTGTTTGCTGAAAGAAGGAAAGGAGCTCACAAAATGAAGAGAGAGAGAGAGTGTGTGTGTGTGGTGTGTGTGTGGTGTGTGTGGTGTGTGTGTGTGTGTGTGTGTGTGTGTGTGTGTGTGTGTGTGTGTGTGTGTGTGGTGTGTGTGTGTGTGTGGTGTGTGTGTGTGTTGTGTGTGTGTGTGTGTGTGTGGTGTGTGTGGTGTGTGTGGTGTGTGTGTGTGTATCAGGGAAAGATAGGATTTGTTTCTACCTCAAGACGTACATTTTTCTGCTCCTTCTGTTAAACTCAGAAGTTTAACAGAAGAAAATACAAAATATTAAAAAGAATTACAAAACTATACTAAAATAAGTAATGCAAGCATGCTTTGATTTGTTTTTAATTGAACTTTGGTCTTTTGTTCCTTGCTGGTGTTTTCTTGGTTTGTGGAAACGAGAGGGTCCCACTTGACAGTCATTGCTCAAAGATGACCTGCCTCTGGTAAATGCAGGCCTCTGCTGCCCCTTAGGGGTGGATTGAAAAAGGAGAATTATAAAGTCCTCTCAGAAAAAAAAAGACTTAAGAATATCATATATTTAATGACTATTCCAGTTAAAAATTGAATAGATTAATTCATTTTATGACAATAATGTTTTTTTAATTCTGAGTATGAGTAAAAGTGTAGGATTTTTGAGCTTTCTGTCAGCTCCCAGCCTTTTTTTGTGTGTGTGCGCAGCAGATCTAATCCATTAGTGCTTGCTGATCTCGGGCCTCTGGATCTGTCGTGTCTTTATCAAAACTGCGTCAATGCTTTGTTTGTTGAACTCCAAACTGCAGTTATTTGCAGCAGAAGTAAAACAATCTGTGCTACAGGTTGTATATAAAACAAAAACAAAGCAAAAATACCGTTAGGGCTGGTTGCAAACGTCTCTCTTCACAGTTCAATTTGTGTTTAAGCTGAACACTGTTTCATATGATTCTTGAAGAAATATTTAAGCATTAGTACCCGTACACCACAAGGTTTAATATGTAGTAGCTCGGATTATGTAGAGCCAATACTGCCTCCTGGGCATGAGCAAAAAAAGATGATGCATTTCCTCTTCATCAAATTAGCCTCATGGTAATACGATTTGTGGCTATGGCTTACGTGAAATTAAATGTCAATGGCATTGCACTTGTACAAAATATAACCTCCCATTAAGAAATTAAATCAGAATGTAATGAAGAAGGTAATACAATTTACCTATTGTGAAAATAATGTCTTCTTCAAATGGAATTATAATTAACATGAACTATATTCTGAATCTAGTTCCCCCGCTTCCCCAATGTAATCTTTGCATTCATGAGTTTCATTAAAAGATAAAAAGCATTTTTAAAACTTAAATGAGATTGTCTTCAGCAGAATATAACCTCATTATGATGCCACATTAGAGGATTTATTTATAGAAAGGGAATTATTAAGGATCGTTTGAAAGTATAACATTTGTCTAAGTGGAGGAGAAAAGTATTTCCTAAGAAACTACTTAACAATAATGCATAAACACAGGGTCTATATGTCTAAGATGGTCTTGTTTTTTGTTGACAAGATATATATTTGCTATCTGGTCTGATCTGGAATATTTCTGATGAAAACTTAACCAGTATACAGATAACTGAGGACGCTCCCAAAGAAAACAAACAAAAGGTCTGCACCTGAATGATTGGAGCCATGGTGCAGTTATCTCCTGGGAAAAGTGTCCTGACCAATTGAGACAAGGGGTGGCAACTGGAGGAGTGGGAGTTCAGGTATCTGAGGGAATAATTTATGAGAAAGGTTAAAAGTCATTAACCTCCAATTAAGTGCTGTGGCTACAGCAGTGTGAGTGACATCATGGTTTCGAATGAAGCCCAGAAGAAGTTTTCCTTGGCTTGCCTTACTCTCTGAGAGAACAGTTTTAATTAGATTAATCATTATACAATTTAAAAAATAGATGTATTACTTTGATAGAAAATGTATATTCACCACATTATTCAGTGAAGAAATGTATTTTTCTTTTCTTAAGTACTTCATCATCCGAGATAAGATAAAATGTTGTGTTGCTTATTGTAATAGGATAACATTTGCATTCGTCTCTTTTAAGGTAGAGATGATAACCAAATGGAAGGCCATGGGAATGTCATTATATCCTAAGGTGTTAAGTCCCTTTTTGTGAGAATTAGTACATGCACTTAACCTTCAATCCCCATCCACAGCCCCTTTGGGCTTGTTACCTAAGAAATATGTCTCCTCTTTCTCTTCTCCATGAGGTTCCCCCTGAAACTTGTCAACGAGACAATGCGGAAGGAAGTAAGAGATAAAGTTTCCAGGTTCTCTTTCTGTCCAATGTTTATTTGCTGTGTCAAGGATTGAGAGATTACACTGTTTCTACGCAGTAAGGGAGGAATCTGTTCAAGCATTTCCTCAGGCTAAAAACATCACTTGAAGAGGCAAAGGGGGATTACTGACACCTGCATTAGGAACCAAAATCCTGACTCGAGCCCATTTGCTGTGAGTAGGGAGTCATCATTAATCATTTCTTTTAAGTGTGGAGAGGCTTTATTTTGGGATTGGGATAGGAGAAACTTGGCCAGTACAGCATTACATCGCTTTTCTTTTCTTTATGTGAACAGTTGTGGATAAATCTTCTCAAAAAACACTGAAATCCTTATGGGGATATAAACCTCAGCTTTATCTGAACTTTTGTGTTAATGTATGTTACATTAAATAAATGATATATAGCAAAGGATTTAAAACCTCAACTGTTATTGTATCCAATTATCCATAGTAGCTTCATTTATAAAGACAAGCTAAATGAAAAACCTAAGAAAAAATACACATTACTATACTAATACTTATACTCACATATTCTGTTAAATGTGAAAATAAAGCTCAGTTTTGATTAATAATAATCTGTCTCAAGTTTGTGTAAAAGATCTAAATCAATGCACATACAGCACAATTTGGCATTATGTATGACATATTGGCAGAAATGTAATAAATATATGTATGCTTATTAGTCATCACCTGTCCTTTGTATTGAATCTACAGACACCCACTCAGAGGCAGTGGGGATGGTAACACTAACCCTCAGGCTGTCAACAGTGTGATTGATCACCAGCAGATAAACATCAGATCGGCGAGAGAACAGGACAGACATTGATCCCCAGAGGAAGAGAGGACTTGTCACACACCAGCATACACAAACCTCAGTGAAACATCTGTCAAAATACCACAACGACAGAGAACTGTACCTCTGTGACTAACATGGGAACCCACAGACAGCTGTCAGATGTTTTGGATGCTGGTTGATGACCAGAGAGTACAATTCGTTTCCATTACTTAACTATACTGTCCAAAGAGTAACAAAGTTTGGAGAGAGTACACAAACTGGCACTGAAATTCTCACTGCGTGAAATGATCTTAACATGCGTAGACAAACAGACAATTAGTCTTTATGTATTTCCTGCAGGACAGCAAACATGAACTCCTCCTGCCCTGAGGCACACCAAACAACAGAAGAGGGTGAAGTATTCCCTGTTGTTCATTTTGGCCGCCATATAGAATCCCCTTTGGCAGTATTGTCCCAAAAAGGCCGGAAAACAAAGTAAGAAATGTGTGTGTTTTAACAAAACGTCAATCAGAACAGGTCACATAGAGCTCTCTCACCTGGCTGGGCCCATATGTTTTCCTGTCATTAGCTACAGACCTCATGCGATGCCGTACTTAAGAACAGAGAAAGAGAGGGAAGGAAAATGAATGAGAAGTGAATGGTCAGTCTGACAAAAGGGGGCCAGTCTTGCGTCGACAGGAAGACAAGCATTAGCAGCCTTTATGTGCATGGCGGCGGATTTCCGTGTGCTACACTGTCAGTGTTTTTTCCCCTTAATTAAAACAGTCACAAGTTTCGAGCGGTGAATCAAAGGGTGGCTACACCATAAAGCAGACTCAACTCTGTAACCCTGTGTGTGTGCGCCTATGTGTGTGTGTCAGACTCAAGCACACACAGTAGCCGGGATGGAGGGGATTTAGGCTGTGCTCATTCCTATGGTCAGTCACTCAGAATTGGTCATTACTGCCCTGCCTGGAGATGAAAACACAGCGATGAAGAATTACTTAGAGGCAAACATGACCATTTTAAAGCACCGACCCAAAAGCCTATGCCCTCAAAGACAGGAACTTTTGTAGTTCGCTTTAATTTGTAGTCAAATAAATAATATTCAATAAAGTTGCATATATAGGCTGCCAAGGAAGGTGATGTTTGATAAATAATATGCTAATCATCCAAAGACGTGGTATTATCCAATTTAAAATGTTACCCAAACAAATAGTAATTTTAACTCATCCCACAGTGAACCAGAGCAGGCTTCTCCAATGACAAACCTCACCATCTCTCAGCAGAATTACAGAGCAGGACAATAGCAACTCAACTGAAGGAAGGGAAAACGCTTGCTCCACTTTGGTCAGTGTATGGGATCTCCTCTCTGCTGCTTTGTCATACTTGGTCTCTGGATCAGGAGAGCACCTGATCCCTGACGGCCTAACGACCCAACAGTTTCCGCACCATTTCATTTCCTTGATGCTGAAGGGTCAAACCTGCACCTACGATCATTCCCTCATCAATTATAAATCAAGCCAATGTTTGGACAATTAAAAATGCAACATTATTTTTTCACTCCCACCACAAGACAAGCCCTTTGGTTTTGTTGGAGCAGGGTGGGATTCCCCTCTCGTGTTCTCTTCAAGGGATAGTGAAATGTATTATTAATTATGTAGGGAGGATACATAATGGTAGAACTTGCTAACCATAGCTCGTGCAACTCAAGAAGGTTAGACTAGCAAACTGATTGACAGCGGGGTGCAGAGGAGACGACACGGTATAAGGTAACGCTGACGTCTATAGAGTCTTCTGCATGGGCTAGCTGTGGGCTGACCAGGGGTACACGCATCATTCAGGACAGACGTGTACTGAAGAGCTTTATAAAAGGAAAAAGTGATGTCATGCTATTGCTATTTTATTGCATTCGACCACAGAGGTTTGGTAAATCTATACCACGACCAACTTTACACAACAACATTGCATGAAACTTAATAATACTTTTCCAAATAGCATGTCTTGAAAAGGCATCAATAGCGTGTCATGATAAGGCTGCAATAGCGTGATTAAAGCAACAGTTTTGGAGCTAGCATGATACCATTTTAATGAAGACAGGGGTAGCAGCAGTGATGGGATTGTATTGTCTGACAGAGCTGACATTCCGAGTGAGTTTTAATCCCCAACTCTGGCACATCAGATAGAGCTTTCCTATGGGGCTCGGCGTCTGGAAGAAATTCAGCTGCACACTGTTACCTTTTGTTTCATGTCAGTCTAACATCACCTGGCTGACTCGGGGAGGTTCACTGAGAGATTAAAGAGTGAATAGGAGGCTAGTATTACTTAGTGGATGGCATAATATCATATGATATCAATTTCTGTTGAGGATGCAGCTGCTATCATGTTACTTTGCTTTGTTTTACACGTTGGATTACAATAATGAGACCAAAAACATTTGAATACTGTTTGATAGATTCTAAATGTGAAAAAGTCATGTAATGCATGCAACAAAGAAAACTACTGAATGTCTCAAGTCAGTTTAACATATGTATTCCTAGTTCAAATAAACTATGTGCACCACTAATACATTGGATTTGGTGTATTAATTTCAATTAAATACATGTAAAGTGTTTAAGTATGTAATGTTGCTATGGATATCTATTTTATCTTTCTAATCTGCTATATGCACTTTATTTGAACACACTAATATACTGAATAAATACATATTTTTAATTGCACCAATCTGTGTATGTGTGTCTATGGTTTGGTCAGGTATAAACCCCCAGTATTGCAGGGACATTTTTTTTCATTTCAGAAGTACTGTATATTGCATATTTTTCCTGACATTTATGCCTCTTAACATTTCAAGTTTGACAAAAGTGTGCACCTGATGACCTCACTACAGTAAACACCTTTGTTTTCTTAAATCGCAAAAACAACAAAAAGGGTTTGGAGGGGATGTTTTGTTTCACTAATCTGCTACGCCATTAGTATACAAGGGTAGTGCCAAAGACAAACTAAAGTCTAAAAGATCAACATACGACCTTTACGAGGTCCGTAGATTTTCGGTGTAATTTCAAGGCATAAAAGCAGTGAGTAAACACAAACATGGGGTTAACAGTGTAGTGAGCGTCTGTGCCGTTTGTTGTCACTCCACTCTCTGTCACAATGATGGAGTGTCTGTCCGACATGTGCTGTGATTTCCCTGACCCCATTGTATTCAAACAACACAGGCTCCTCACACAGGAAGAGCACAGGAAACAATTGTACAGGTGAGTCTGGAAGCATTTTGCCTCAAGGGCTGCCCACCTGTCAGTTAAAAGGTGTGTGTGTGTTTGTGTGTGAGTGTGAGTGTGTGTGTGTGGCCTAGCATTACTATACTTGTGGGGACCTAAATCTGTTTACACAGTCACGTGTGGGGACTCGTCTCCCTTATGGGGACAAATTGGAGGTCCCCATGAGGGGAATCATTAATTTTAGGGTGAAGACTTGGTTAGGTTTAGGATTAGGGTAAGGGTAAGGGTTAGGCATGTGTTGGTTATGGTTAGGATAAGTCTCCAGGAAATGCATGTAAGTCATGGTGTGTGTGTGTGTGTGTGTGTGTGTGTGTGTGTGTGTGTGTGTGTGTGTGTGTGTGTGTGTGTGTGTGTGTGTGTGTGTGTGTGTGTGTGTGTGTGTGTGTGTGTGTGTGTGTGTGTGTGTGTGTGTGGTGTGTGTGTGTGTGTGTGTGTGTGTGTGTGTGTGTGTGTGTGTGTGTGTGTGTGTGTGTGTGTGTGTGTGTGTGTGTGTGTCTATATTTCAGCTACCATCTTATTTATTGGCCGCTATTTATATTGGTGTTTCCCCACTAGAGGGTGTCCACCACTCTCTGGGCAGATTATGCTTGTGAACTGATGGAAACTCATCTAGTAATGTACTCTCCCTTCTACGTGTGCTCTACACTGTTCTATGCTATAAAAAACCCAATATGTATATTACATATATTAGGATGTCTTTTGCCAGTTCACACAACAGTGCCTCAATAATTTCACCTCGTCTGTATCGGCCTTGCAGATGTTTCGTTGTTCAACAATCCTCAAGAGGGATTGCTCTATACCGTCCAAGATTAGTAAGTAAGGGGACATGTGTGTTAAGTCGAGCCTTGCCTGGCTGTCATTATTTGCGGATTAGTGATGGCCTGCACCCTCTTTGATGTGGACATCTTTCACACTTCCGTCCTATTGAACTCTAAAGACGCAGTAAGGGGAACAGAGAGGACAACAATGAATTGGAGAAGAACAGACATAAGCAGGAGTAATTTTCCACTTTGTCTCGAGCTGCAGGAAAACTTCCTGTAATGAGGAAGATAAAACGTCACCACAATTACCACTGCACATATGAGCAATCACCTGAGAGAGGCCCCACACACATGCAAATGCGCATTTGCTCACATGCATAGAACATACATAAATGTATTTCTACACTGTAGTACACACTCAAATGATTTCACACAGGCACACACACACACAACTTTATGATAATGTGTGTTTTACTGCCCTCTGCAGGACAGACAGGAAATGAACATCCCATCTTTTTGTTGAACATTGTGTACCCTTTAGATGTCACAAGTGGTATCTTTAACTACAGCAGTACAGTAAATTCCCATGCATAGGTTTCTGGTCTTAGTTTAAGACATTTATTTTCATAAGTGGATTATTTTTTCACAAAGGCAGCATATCTGTGCATGGGCAGCTTGTGACTGAGTGGAGCCCCCTTACAGAGGCAAACACAAGGCCTCTTTCAGGCAGAGTGACTCCAGAGGCATATGAGGGCACTCAGTGTTCCACCCCGACCACAGGATTTATTTACCTTCCAGTAAGGGGCAGCCAGTAAGACGAGATGGAGTGTGCTTAAAGAAAAGATAGGTGTGTGTGTGTGTGTGTGTGTGTGTGTGTGTGTGTGTGTGTGTGTGTGTGTGTGTGTGTGTGTGTGTGTGTGTGTGTGTGTGTGTGTGTGTGTGTGTGTGTGTGTGTGTGTGTGTGTGTGTGTGTGTGTGTGTGTGTGTGTGTGTGTGTGTGTGTGTGTGCGCGTGCGTGCGTGCGTGCGTGCGTGTGCGTGCTCGAGGGGTGGAGAGCTGGAATGAAATAGCATAGGGATTGTGGGGCACTAGATGACATGGCATGATCCCAGATAAAAGGTGTTTCAAAAGCAGACACACCCAAAGCATACACAAAAAACATTCCACTTTGGGTGGAAAGAAAAAAATGTTTTTCCAAAACAATAATTACCTATCCAAACCACCTACTGTGAGACGACTGTGGATGTTTAAGAGAGGAGGAACATGGATGAGAGCCAAAAAAGCTCGATAAGGGGGAGTGGGTTTCCTGTTTCCTCAACCCCTCCTTTCCCTTCCCTTATATAGCACAAGTGGAGTCATTGAATGTAGACACTGCGTGCATCTGTTAGTGACTAGTGTAGTAGTTTTATGGCATGACAGGTCTAAACCAGTGTCACCCTTGAAGCAAAGAGTGCCAAATTGTACTATAAACTAAAGTGAGGTAGTCATATATATAAGGGGCAGCAGAACTGTCCACTTATTCATCAGTTGATTTTACATCTAGTACAAACGTAGTTTAGTAGCCACAAAATTATTGGTGTGTGTTTTCAAACAAGATAAATGCATTCTGGAAAATTCCAACCTTCTTTCAATAAAACATGATTTCAGCGTGGACTACACCATGATTATTAAGTTCCAATTATAGTTGTAACTAAAATTGGTGGAAGACATAGTATTTGAAGAACACTCTTCCCATAAGATGATCATTTGTGTGTCAATAACTCACCTAGTGTTGTTTTGAATTCGTGAAGACTTGGTTTTTCCTGGCATGCCATCACGGTTAATGAAGTATCAAAACACGGCCAATTGTTGATAAAATTGAAGTTCAGGAGGGCTGTTTAACATCAGCAATACTATATATAAACGTCCATTTTCAACTTTCACACGAATCGGGCAGTGTTTTCCTATTCTAATATATACAGTCGTATACTTAATTACTTATAACTTCCACAAACACATTTTCGCCGAAACCTTACTATTTTTGAAACACTTCCGCATAAATAGACACGTGCCTGCGCAGACGCAGAAGTCGTCCGAAAAACAATCTTGACGCCGTTTTCGTAAAAGTCTCATGACCAAATTGCTCAAACGTATGTCATGGGGACAATATGGGCAGGTTTGTTAAATCAGTAAGAAGTTGAACCAAGATTGATCCACATGATCATATAAATATAATTCATAGAGAAGAGGGCCTCCAATATTAATACATGTACATTATATAGTTTAAACACACGGAATAGATTAGAAAGAATAAAACCTTTGGATGTAGACATTTCAATTTAGCTAAAATTCAATTTATAGCATTGGCAAATGTGATGTTTGAAGCATAGCCTATATATATATATTGGTTTGAAGTGATCAATTATTAGTCAATAAATATAAGTAGAGCCCAACTTCAATCTGTGATCACGACTTTCACTCCCATTTTTTTAATTAGTAACACTAAGACATAATGGATGTTAGTGAAATTTACATTTACATCATGGACGTTGTTACTACGTTATGAAAAACCAAGTTAAGGTTTCATCTGATTTTAATACTGCTCTTTTGTATTTATTGTTGTTGAAATGTATATGCATGGATGTAGTTGGGTATGTCCAGTTCAGCTTTTTGTTCAACAAAAGTTTTACCAATGGAAACTGAGCGAATAGGTCATCATCATTTAGAATCCTTCAAACTACTTCCACTTAGTGTGACATTTACAACTGGACGGTCATGGATCAGGGTGTTAATTCATTGTAAACAAACTTGGTTTGGTCATTCTTTTCCACAAAAATATTTGTATCCTATGAGCCAAACAAACATGTTCTCCGAAAAGTTGCAAAACATTGACATAGCCTTTTAAACAAATCATAATGTTGCTTCTTATAAACTTAAAAAACTCAGTGCTCTACAGCACCACTTGCGGTTAAAAACAACAGGAAACTTGAGACTTGGGCCTCTCTTATCACCAGGACTTTTCTTAATTTTCCGGATGGCAACATCTGCTATGTTGCTATGGGAATATTCAGCATCAGGGAAACAATCTAGGGTAAAATCAGCTTGACCAACAGCTGTGAACTCTGAAGTGCTTTCTCTCAGTTTGGGCGTTAAACAGACAGAAAGAATGCAGACATGAATGGGCTCCCTGTTTCTGCCTTTTTCCTCCGGTTATTCCCACTCCGCCTTTCAGGGATCCCTGGCAACCGCATGCATGCATTTGGATGTGGAGCTAGACTTGGAGAATTCAAGTGAGTCAACAAACCCACCTACATCAATGCTCGTTTCATCCACGTAAAATGGTGAAATTATACAGTATATGACACTAGATCTTCAGGATACCAAATAAAATGCATTACATGTAAATGTATACACTAATGGAACAACATCAGCAGCATTGACCCCTTATGTTTAAACAAACAAAAAGTACATTTCTAAAGACATCATTTGGTTATTAATAGATCTATAAAACGGCTCCCTTAGCGTGACCAGAAATAGACAAAACTCAGATAATTAAACAAAAATTACTGACAACAAATTCAAAGATCTATGGACACTGGATGTAGCAACAATAAATATTAGCTTTGCACCTCAATAAAGGTTCCTCGGTGAACATAGCTGGTGGATCGACCATGTAGGTGGGTTACTTTAGGTCTTTTAGTGTGCTCGCTGGATACTTATAACAGTAGATGCAACATGTTGTTTTATTTGTATTTAAAAAAGCTATAATCATAACACTTCATTATGTAATCCTTCAATTGATAGCACTGTGTTGCTTTTTGTATGCCTATTGGTCACTAACTGCACGTCCAGACCAGGATTGTCCTCTCACCTCGCTCTTTAACCTCTGACCATAAACATTTACAACATGCTTGTTTTCCAGGGTGTCACCTCTAGACACAACAGCAACATCTGATTGATCATCAGCATTATTTTGGATCCTTGAAGAAAGGAGTGAGAAATCATCTTATTTGGACAGAAGCAGCACTTGCACATGAAAGAACATAATGATGTCTCTATTGCTTCAAACCATTTTACAACAAGAAATAACTTTAATCACTTTTTCAATAGAAGAAACTCTGCCATTTACATGTGTGTGATACATTTCTACATGCTTAAACATAATCTGTGCTTTCTTCTGCATCAGCAATATGACTGTAACTTAGATGTAATACACAGACAGCAATTTATTATAGGAAATCACACATTTGACATCCTATGACACTGCTTTTCTTCCAGAGGCAGACTTGCTCTGCTATAAGTCACAGAAATAAGGCCTTGTGACTTCACTCCAGTTTTGACTTAGTAAAATCAAGCGTTGCTAAGCCACACCACTTGAACACGTATTTGTAAGGCCAAGCTTTATGCAAAAATCCCCATTAAGAGCTTTAGAAGAAATATTTTCAAATATGGCATTTTATTTTTCCCTTCTGACTCACAACCCTGACTCATAATTGCTACTTTATACTACTCTGCTATTGCTGTTCTAATCATTTTCTTCACCATGAACATTCTTTATTCAAGTAGACACGTTCTAAATGAAGGAAGGACTTATTGTTTTAAGGACTGTAAAACATAAACAGTCACACATAATTGTGATGCGACTCTTGGTATCTGAAGTAGTTGAATAGACTGACTGCGTCCATTATCTCAGCTGCTCTTGGTATTTCACAGTATTCCCTTTTGATAAAAAAAACTTGCAGTAGTGACTCTGTTCAACTTGAGGCCTGCCTCTCTGTACATATGTGTATGTAATGTATTCATAGTTATGTTTTAAACAGTAAGTTAGTATGAGCACCCTTCTATATGTACCTCCAACGCATATCCCTTTCCATGAGCAGCACAGCAGTTTCAGCTGTGCCTCAGCCAAGCAGAACACAATGCTACCATTGAGCTAGAGCCACAGTGGATACCTTTATATACCATCAAGAGTGACAGTTCACACAGCAGCACCTGGGTTTCACTTAAAGTAAAAGGCCACCTTAAAACAGTTACAATTTTATATTTTTGTTGTGACCATAACCGTTAACACACTTTAAACTCACGACTAAAAAGCCTTTAGACTTTTGCAGGTTTTATTCATTCTGGTGATTTTATTTCTCTGACTTGTAGAGTAATTAAAACATCTCTTTGCACAAGAATGTTCCCTGTGACACATAGGATATCAGTGCAGGAGCTTCTTCGGTTAAATAATACCTAAACCTACCTGTGTCCTTAGAGGATAGGAGGCAGCACTGGAAAATGCATTACTGCTGTGGATACTCTCTTTTGGGAAAAACTACACTCGGTTGTTAAAGACACATGTTGGTATCTGAAGTAAGATATCAATATATCTACTCATTTTATCTCACCTAATGAGTTTAATATATCCATCTAGATTAGCTTCTTCAATATGATATATTGAGAATTGCTTTAAATGGCATTTGGTTAATTACATCAAAGATCATACTGTACTTGCACACAGAGTACTTTTTGTGGAGATGTATCAATACTCCTTGTGAAGACACCACAAAATGCCACATTCATTTCACCTGAGTCGGATATGTAAAGCTCTATTAAAGCACACCAGGTCTAAACTAAAGTGATCTATCAGTTGATATATATCAAAATATACATTGAACTAAACAAATGTAAGCACTAGCGTCATGAACTATGAACAGAAACAACTTATTTCTCAGACACACACACAAAGTTAACACACATCACCATCATTTCACTTTTGTAGATGATCAACTATCAATAAAATATTACATAATAATCCCTTTCAAGTCAGGCTTGACATCTAAGCCTTTTATTAAATTTAAAACTACATTTAAAGTAAAGCTTAAATACCAGGCCTCTCAGTGAACACAGAACACAAATAAATACTTCTCTTTCTTAAGTAGCTCTTCATTTGTATCAAGGAGGCACATCATTGGTGAGAGTGAATATTATTGTATGGCCAATAGCTTACTGTCCCAAGTAAAACATGTTGTGTCTCCTGGCACCTTTGCATACTAGTTTTGGTCTGTGCAATAATGTCTTTTCCTGGTTTGGATCCATTGCATGAAATGTTTTCCAGATTCTCAGCTTCATTTTTTACCTCTGAATTAAAGAAAGAGCTTCTCTTCGAGTAAACTGATGGATTTATTCATCAGTGTCTTTTCATCATCCACAAACCTGTACCCAAACAGCTCCATTGTGGGTCCACACACCCTCTGCACTACCTGAGCCAGTGTGAAGGGAATGCTGAATCTCCATTTCTCTGCCTGCTCTGATGAGTTCTTCTGGGTGGAATAAATCCCGCTAGCTTCCTGCATGGTCTGTGTGTTCCTCAGGATCCACTCCCGAGCTTGGGGACTGAATGGTATCCCTGTGAACCTGTACATCTCCTCTGCCTTCTGCATGGGGTAGCGGGCAATATCCTCATAGCGCACCAACATGTAGCGTCTCCTCAGCCAGCGAGGTTGGCTCAGTCCCACCTCTGCTGACATCCTAATCTGGTCGCAGTTTGCTTTGAGCCTCTTTACCTCCTCGTCATCTTCGGGCACCTGGCCGTCCTGCGCCCAGGTCTTCCACGTCTGGTACTTCGAAGAGAAAGCCACCATGCGTGATGCTAAGATGGCCCGTGGATCTCGGACAAGCTGGATAATTCTAACGTCCAGGCGGCGATCCTCCACTAAAGGCTGCAACGTGTCCAGCTGGCGCACACGGACAGTCTTAACGGCGTGGTGCTGCTTCGAAAGGCAGGAATCAGTTGCAAGGGTCAAGTTCAGCGGCCCACAGCGACGAGTCTTACAGTGAAACCTAAAAAAATAAGGAAGTGGTAGAGATTTGTATGATAACATATTTTTCTATGGTTGCAAAGAGAGAGGATTTTTTTCAGGTGACTAGGTTTACACTTACATGGTATGATATGATAAGCATGATTAAGAATGGGCATGGAACTCTGTTGGCTGAATTTGTAAGTATAAAAGATGATCAATGATTCTTTAAAATAAGATCAAAGGTACAAGACAGTAGACATACAAAGGTGAAGGGGTGAGGTCAACCACTAAAAGAACTCACTAAAATGATGTCTTTAAGTGTCTCGTTTTGCAAAACATTACAAGAGTATTGTACATGTAACTACTATGTACAAACTTAAATACATTCAAAGTCAATATTCAGTGAATTCAGCAACTATTGTGTTTTGTTCCAAATGCAGGGATCATACGTCGTATTTAGAGCAATTCATTTACCAAATTGAAGGAAAAAAATAAATTCAAGTCAGGGGTAACATAACATAACATAACCTATAATAATTTTACAGTATCTAAATCTAGACTTAAAACTAAACTAATGCCGACAGTGTTAAATAAAATACTGCCCCTCCCCCTTTGAAACTGTGTTACAGTTCAATGTTGGTTCCTTTTCAAAACTCAACCAATACCGTAAGCTTGATCAAAACAGTGAATATCAAGAGGATATACAATACCTTTCAAAAACATATTTGACTACAGGACTGCAGACAGATTCTTCACAGAGGGATAAACTAGACTCTCTGCGGAAAAGAGCCGGGGTGACGTGGTCCTTAGGTGGGGGGGCGATGTACTTCTCAAGGAGAGAGAAATCGCACAGGAATAGCCCCTGGAGCACATCCCGGTAGATTCCTGACAACACTGTCCCGTTGTTTGACTCTGAGGCCGTGGTCAGCATGCGCTCGACGTGCCACAAAGGCTCAAACAGGTAGAACATGTCCTCCCCGTGTTGGTTGAAAAGTTCCCCAACAAATGAGGAACCTGTCCGTGTTGTAGCCAAGAGTAATATGTGCTTACGGCCACCGCTGAAGCTGTACGTGCCTAAATCATCTAGTTCTTCCTCTTCTTGCTCCTCAGAGAGACTTGAGTTGTACCCAACTGTACCGATGAGTTTAGAGAGCAGCATTTTCAGCATCATCAGGGAGCCATTTTGTGTTATGTTGCTATAATCCAGTGGAGGCTGTGGGGTCTGCTGTGGGGCCTGCCTCTGGATCAGTTTATCAGAGACTCTGTTGAGACAGAAACGCCTGATAAGTATAAACACATAAGATATGTCTTATATTTAGCTGACACATACAGTACATGAAGCCACCGTATGTTTGACTCATAGCAGGAGAATCACAACATTGGTCTAAACACACGTGAAAAGAATAGTTTGATATTATGGGAAACACATTTGTTTACTTTCTTTTTGAGAGTTATATGTAAAGATCACTATCATGTCTGTGCATTTCATTCAAAGCTACAGGCAGTGGTCAGTTAGCTTAGCATAAATAATGTAAACAGGTGGGAGCTGTTAGCCAGGCTTTGTCCAGAAGTAATACAAATATTGCTCATCTCTCAGAGACAGTTCAGAACAACAACCAGTATAGCGTGTAATTTTAACATTTTGTCTTGTACTAAACAAAGAAACAAGGAAGCTGTAACATGTTAATCAGTGAGCTCTAGAAGTGTCCGATAAAGTTCTTACATTACAGATTACTGACTCTTTTTTCTCTTACCTTGACAGGATGTTGCTTTCCTTTTCAATGATGACCAGGGCCACGATACAGATGAAGACAATCGCATATTTGGTCTTCATTCTTGAGTTCTGGATTTGTAATTGGACGTCTAGAGTATAGTCTGTGTGTTGCTCATAGCTTGTCATGCAGACGCTAAAGCTTCATTCTGCAAAAAGAAAAAGGCACTTTAGTTAAGGCAGAGTTTGCAAAACAGATGTGATTCTTGGTTTATAATGACATATATCATAATCATGGGTATATATATATATATATATATACAGCTAAATATGAAGACAAAAACAATGTAATTTCATGAAATCATACAACAATCATGTTGGATTATGCTTTAGACATAACAAAAAGTATAAGAGAAATACAAAACAGACAACTAAATTCAGACATAAATTCAGCTAGTGTGTATTTAAAACCATCCTTTGCTTTTATCAGAATCCTGAGAAATGTTGAGCAGTGTATACAATGCAAAGCTTTTTTAAACTTGGTCGCCTCATTTCTTAGAAACCTCAAAAAAGAGTGTTTCTTTTTGGTGGGGCTGGGGTCAGGGATAAGGAAGAAGACGGATTGAGAGTGAGGGAGTTCATGTAAACAGTACGGGTTTCACCGACAGCAAACACAGTGGAACTCTTTCACATGGCAGAAGACACAGCCGCTGTATATTTAACATGAAGCAATTTCAAGAAGTGGGTGTGATAATAAATTGCGCCATCTTCCAGGTAAATTCATCAGTATCATTTTTGTGAATCAGAAGTTTGTCCACATTGTGAAGTCACCATCAAGCGCAAGCCTCAACATGTTGACTGGGATATGATTTTTTATGATTTCCTGATTAAAAAAGTGTATAAGGAAAGAGATCTAAGGAAAGTCAGAGCTTGACAGTATCATAACTAAATAATCATCAACTGTAGTAGCATCATCATTCCAATCCTTTGGGTGTATATGGGAGGCTGTAGCTCAGTGGATATTGTGCTGGACTTCGAATCAGGAAGCAAGTTCGAGTCCCACTGCAGTCAGCATGTCGTTGTGTCCTTGGGCAAGACACTTCACCCCAATTTGCTCCTGTGGGGATTGTCCTTGGCTTTGGATAAAAGCGTCTAACAAGTGACATGTAATATATTGTGTTACTGTGCCCACTTATAGGCTATCATTGGACCTGCACTCATAAATATGAAGGGGGAATCAGTAAAGAAGACAACCCACAATAATGTCACTATATCAGCCCGCATGTGGTTTGTTGCTCTACTGAAACCCTTAGGAACAAATGAACTGCTTGGATATAACGTACAACCATGGAGTACAACAGATTTCTTAATTATAATTTTTTTGTTGCTGAAAAATAAATGTAGACTATGCGTGCCTACCGTCAACACACACACACACACACACACACACACACACACACACACACACACACACACACACACACACACACACACACACACACACACACACACACACACACACACACACACACACACACACACACACACACACACACACAACACACACACACACACACACACACACACACACACACACACACACACACACACACACCACACACACACACACACACACACACACACACACACACACATAATTTGGACCTGTCAGGACAGTGAATAATTTCTAGCATGTCATTACTGGAAAAAGAAACAGTTTTGTGGAGTGATTGTGTGCTCTGTAAGTAAATATCACCCAATTATCTGAGCTTAATACGCCATAGCCGTCAAAGTGTCAGGCTGAAGCACTAGAGCTGAGCACTTTTACATATTCAAGAGTCACTGGAGCATTGGGCAAATCTGACTATCTGCTCAAGCAGAAACACACATCACTCTGTTTATCATCTCACTACAAATTACATTAATGGCTGCCGTCAAAGCCTTGAAGCAAAATCTCATGGAGACGCTGAAAGCCAAATTCCCACTGAATGCTAAGCTGTTCATCCAGGGGTTTTAGTGTAAACAATGAGCTATCACAGGCAAATACTGAAACCGTTATAATATATAGTGGTCTGCCTGTTTTACATTTCAATGTGATTGATTAATATTAGTTCGGATGCCATTTGGAAATAAAAAAACATGTATTTCCTTTCAGATATAGTACTGTATATATTATATTATCCTCAACTTAATAGCTCTTAACATTTCAAGTTTGAAAAAATTGTGCACCTGATAACCTCACTACAGTAAACGCCTTTGTTTTCTTAAATCGAAACAACAAAAAGGGTTTGGAGGGGATGTTTTGTTTCACTAATCTGCTACGCCATTAGTACACAAGGGTAGTGCCAAAGACATACAAACTAAAGTCTAAAAGATCACACGAGATGTGTGTGTGAAGACAGATAGACAACAAGTGGGCAGACTTGGTTCAAGGATGATGAAGATCATATATCAAAGATCATCTATACATAAGCTTCAGCATTGCTCTAAATGGACCTTGATGGACGCGGTGTGTGTGTGTGTGTGTGTGTGTGTGTGTGTGTGTGTGTGTGTGTGTGTGTGTGTGTGTGTGTGTGTGTGTGTGTGGTGTGTGTGGTGTGTGTGTGTGTGTGTGTGTGTGTGTGTGTGTGTGTGTGTGTTTATTCTATAGCAGTCATTAGGGGGGAGGGGACATCCAATTCAGGAGCCTTTTCA
Source organism: Pseudochaenichthys georgianus (assembly GCF_902827115.2). Lineage (NCBI taxonomy): Eukaryota > Metazoa > Chordata > Actinopteri > Perciformes > Channichthyidae > Pseudochaenichthys > Pseudochaenichthys georgianus. The sequence goes on along the minus strand of NC_047517.1, from coordinate 25,718,254 downwards.
ACACCCCCACAACTGAACCAGAATGATAATGAATACTTCTGCATATTATTTATCTATAATGCCCTGAAACGAGTGTCTTTCAAATGATCACAATCTGAAAAAAATGTAAAAACCTATATAACCAACTCACATATTCAATAGGAATAAATATTGATTATTTTGGACTACATGGCAGTATCCCTATTTTGAATCTCCATTATACCTGCATCACACACGGACACATCACACATGTATGGTTTAGCAGCACAGGGAATAGTAATCATTTTTCAGCATGTATGCAGAGCGTTTTTCGGGCATGCCAGCAGGATGTTTACAAGCGTTACCGTGTGCTGGTGGCTCGGTGGGTTATATTTTTTGTTACGCTTTGAGTCATTTCCTGACAAAATGTGGTGATGTTCGCGTAGCATACAAACCTCAAGCTGATCTCTCTCTGCAATCGAGCGAAAACGTCCCGAGTCTTGCGAGAAAGAGTGTCGTCCGCTTCGTAGCATCTTGCTGCATTGTGTCGGACAAGGACACACTGCTTCATTGTATGCTCGGACGCGGGCTGCTCTTCTCTGCCGAATGAATGAGAAGCAGCGCGGAGGCATGGACGTCTTGCTGAAAAACCGACATAAAGGAGTGCGTAACGGACCGCAAGCGAGGATGTTTGTTCATTTAACTTTTGATGTAATGTTGATCAATTTAAAAAAACATGTTTTGCTATTGTTTTTGAGGGTTCCCCCGACTACCTGAAAATAAATAAGCACCGATTCGCCTTAAATAGTTTTTTTTGTAGAAAGTAACATATCTCCAAACTTTGTCTCCAACTTTGTCCATGTGCCGGTGCCCACTGCGAGCTGACTGTAGCCACGCTTCACGTCACAGCTCTTTTTCCGTGGGACATCCTGTGCTAGCAAGGTCACGTGACCCCCCAAACCACCCTGCAATTATATATAAAGACCCCCCTTGTTTCAGGAAGTGCCGCCAGAATATAAAGTCCATGACACACTGTTGACGTCATTTAAATCACATGTAATTACATGTTGTGAATTTTGCAGCCTCACATTTAGTTTAACTGACAATAGGCTAGCCTGTTTATCATGGAATTATTGTCATAAAATAATACAATGTCCATGCATTCCTCATTCATATCTACACATTTAGATGATGATTAAACTACAAACAACAATAAGAACATATTTTCTATTTCTAGTAACTGAACACCCTTTACCTTGATTCTGACTCTCCCCCAAATTCCTTTTGCTTTCAGTTTTAATTTATACATTTCTTCATATCTTTTTATAACTTACAACCTGACTGCACAAATAGAGCCCTTTATATTTTAGGAAAGTAAGTGAATATCTATAAGGGCAGTGAGCAAAAATAATTCAAGATTCCAGAGCTTTATTGTCATTGTTAGGGCACAACGAAATGTCTTTTGGTCATGTAGGTGCAACATATAGAATACAATACAAATAAGAATAAAATAAAGGAAGCAACCCTTAAAAGCTAATAATAGAGAGACATAAATAGGATAATAATAAATAAATACAGCTAAAATAACTTCACTAAACATGATCAAGCACTAATATGTCCAGGTGTGGATTGCACATGTATATCTCAGCCTGTGGAGACATCAGATGTCAGCAGGTTTATGGCAGTTACTTGGGACGATCTATTTTGTTGGCTATGTGCGGGGCCTTAATTATATATTGTATTGTATTGTCAGCATAAATGCTACACTCCATCCATAGTTCCAGTTAAATAAATACATTTCTTAACACTATTTAACTTATGCACTCATACACATTTATTTTGTCCACCAGCAGTGTTTGAACACTTGGGGGCAGCAGTGTAAAAGAATATAGAGGACTGGAGCAGCGTATCAGAGAGGGATTGTCTGCACAAGAGGCCAACATGATGTGTGGCAGGGTGGCAGCATACTTTTAAATTAATCAACAACACACATTTAATGCACATAATAAAGTCTTATGAATACATTTTTTCATGAGCTCCACTTTTTAGATTTGGTTTTACAATTTAACATCAATTTTATTTTATATAATCATATTATAGCTTTTTACTCGATTTGCATACATTTATCAAACTGTTGCACACAGTTTATTTATTTTGTTTTACAAATTGTGCATATTGCTACAACGACAAACCCCTCATAGAGCCTCAAAGTGTTGTTGAAATCTTAGTAAGACCTATAAAACAGGACTCATGGTCATAAATGATCTTACAACGTTTGCAGCTGTTGTGGTCATTTCAAACCCCCGATGAATCCTGCAGAAATAGTGTGTCATGTCTTTTGGGATTTTGTACGATTCATGACTCTGTGTCCCTCTGCTAGCACTCACTGAGGTTTATGAAATTGAAAAGGCTGTTAACCTACAGTATACTCTACATGGAGAGATTAAGGAAGTGACCTAGTTCTTTAGTGGACCAGGACTAAAAGCGAAACCTCTGCCCTTGGCAAACCGCACTAGAGATTATCCATAATAATCCAAATGGTAAGCTGAATTGGGTATCTTGACAACAGGTGCTAACAGACAGAGTGATCCTGTAGTGACACAAGCACTGTGGGCACATATCATTACAAGTTTCCCTTTTCTATTTTTGACCTGGCAAACAATTGTTTTCATTTTGGATGTGGTCTTGGACCATTTCATTGGCACTGAACATTTTGAAAATGGAAACGAAATGCATCATTGATATAGTTTTCTTCTCATATGATGTGAATGTTTTTTGGAATATTTGGGATTACTTGTAATCCGAAATGTTCTTGATATGCGGCAATGAGCTGTTATTTGGTCGTCCACATGTTCAAACTAATTATACTTGCAGCATTCCCTTTTAACATTACTTTTTGTTGAATGGCCAAAAATGTGCTCGAAACCTCAACCTCATAACTTTATACATACAACCTTTTCACATTAAATGAATTCCATGTTATTTGTAGTGAAGTACATTTACAGTTTTCAGCCATAACTGACCATATTTTTTATTATTTGTAACTTATTAGGCTACTTATTTTATTTGTAGTTTCTATAATGTACTAGTCAATATTTATGAGACTTTTTCATTATATATATTTTGTTAACTAACAAGGGGTGACCCATTGAGATCATTGTTCTACTGTTTTATTTTTTAAAGATCATGTACAATTTTATCTTGAACTACGGTATCCACTTATTCTCAAACAAAAGGCAAGGCAAGGCCCTCTTAATAACACATTTCATATTGTGTATTTGTGGGGAATGTGGCCCAGGGGATAAATAAATCCCTTTCATGCATGAATTATGAAAGTCTCAGTCAGGATTTTTTTACCAAGTGTTATTATTGCTCTTGATGCATGAAAAACAAGATTTGAACTTTTTTTTTTTTAATCTAGTTTTTTCAAAGAGATTTTTATATGTCCACTCAGGTGGACAGTATGCGTTCAGGGTTTGAACTGAAGAGATTTACATTTTGAAAAAATGATAAATAAAGATGTGCAAACTTAAAATTACATTATAATAACATAAGTATATTGATTTACGGCCCAAATAGATATTGCAGATGAAGTATTTTCAAGAATAACCAGGGCCAGGGGCTAATTTCAGGCCCCACGCACAGTTATTTGATGAGTGCTAGTGGAGCCTCGCAGCGGCGAAACCGTGCCGCGCCACCCTAATTGCGCCACATAAGCGCATAGGTGCGTCTCAGATGAGGCCCCCCTCCGCAAGGTGTGGCCCCCTCCACAAGGTGAGGCCCCACACAGTCTGCATGATCTGCCTGTAGGGAGGGACGGCCCTGGGAACAACAGCAGCAGTACCAGTACGAGTTGTAGTTGAAATATAGCCAGTGATGCATGACGTCCACTGTAGTGGACAGGTGGTTAATCATGATTTCCTGCAAACATAAAATCAATACTTTGATAATTTATGAATTATATAATTCCCTTACTTGTTACTTGATGTCACCCACCTTTTTTATACCTTGCAGGGGACGCTTTCCATAAAAGGATTGGCAGGATATAGATGGGGGACTTGGTCCATGTGGCTTTCTGTCGTCCATCTTGGTTTTAGAGACATGTATCATGCACTTACACTGACTTGGCACTGAGTGGCAGTGTATGGGATGATGCAATAGGGTCCTATGTAGTGGCTGAGTGGTGCAACTATGCAAAAAAAAACAATGCATATACAAGAAAACACCTTTTGAATAGCTGTCCACTGTAGTGAGCTCTATGCATGAAAGGGATAAGCAACTTCCAGTCAGCGGTCGGCAGTTCCATCGCCACCCGCTGCAGTCAACATGTCAAAGTGTCCTTGGGCAAGTTACTTAAGCCAAATTGCTCCTGTAGGCATGTCCACAGTATTGAAGTGTATTAAGTCACTTCGGAATAAAGCATCAGCTAAATAACATGTAATGTAAAGAAGGGTTGCTTTGCGTTGTTCACAGAGATTAACAACAAAAAAGGATTAAAGAAGAACATTAAGAGTGCATACGGCATACGGCCAACAAAATAAATTACCATAGCTCTGCGGATGACACACAAATGTACGTAACAATTTCACCAGGAGACTATGCTCCAATTCAAACACTGAGTAAGTGCATTGAACAAATCAATGACTGGATGTGTCAGAACTTTCTCCAATTAAACAAAGATTAAAACTGAGGTAATGGTTTTTGGAGCCAAGGCAGAACGTATAAAAGTTAGCGCTGAGCTTCAGTCTGCAATGTTCAAAACAACAGATTAAAGCCAGAAATCTAGGTGTAGTGATGGACTCTGACCTGAGTTTCAACAGTCACATTTAAAACAGTTACTAAATCAGCCTACTATCACCTAAAGAACATATCTAGGATTAAAAGACTAATGTCACAGCAGGATCTGGAGAAACTTGTCCATGCTTTTATCTTCAGTAGACTGGACTACTGCAATGGTGTCTTCACAGGTCTCACTAAAAAATCTATTAGAAAGCTGCAGCTGATTCAGAACGCCGCTGCTCGAGTCCTCACTGACACTAAGAAAGTGGATCACATCACTCCAGTTCTGAAGTCTTTACACTGGCTTCCTGTGTGTCAAAGAATAGATTTCAAAACATTGCTGCTGGTTTATAAAGCACTGAATGGTCTAGGCCCAAAATACATTACTGACCTCCTGCTAAATTATGAACCATCCAGATCTCTCAGCTCTTCAGGGACTGGTCAGCTTTCTGTCCCCAGAGTCAGAACTAAACATGGTAAAGCAGCGTTCAGTTATTATGCTCCAAATATCTGGAACAAACTCCCTGAAAACTGCAGGTCCGCTGCAACTCTGACTACTTTTAAATCCAGGCTGAAGACTTTTGTTTTGTCGCTGCTTTTAATTGAACTATTCATATCTTAGACTGCACTGTAACTTTTATCCATGTATTTTTTCTTTTTATGTTTATTTTATTAGCTTTTATTTTTAATGACTGATTTTAAATGCCATTTTCTTAATGTCTTTCTTTTTTTTTGTTCTTTTTTTTTTGTGAAGCACTTTGAATTGCCTTGTGTTGAAAAGTGCTATATAAACTTGCCTTGCCTTGCCTTGCCTTGCCTTGCCTTGCCTTGCCTTGCCTTGCCTTGCCTTGCCTTGCCTTGCCTTGCCTTGCCTTGCCTTGCCTTGCCTTGCCTTTAGTATCACACAGTGTGTAATAAAAAAAGCGTTGGCAGACTGACATTTTTAGCTTGGATTCTAGGTATTTCTATAAGTGTGTACGTGTTTACAGCATAGCTAAAACAGGTTTGGATTTAGTAACAGGAAAGAACAGCAGACTGGTGCCGGCTGACCTGAGAGGTTGAGCTTGTGATGTTGGAGCAGAACTTTGTTGATGTGTTATAGTCCCAGAGAAAATGTAACTCTGCTATTACTTATCATTTTCCTTCAAAGTGGCAGAAATATATGTTTTTTACTCGGTCCTCTGTTGCTCCTCGGTTCCTTGAATTCTGATGTTTTGATTTGGATGCCAAACCCTATGAGGGTAACTTTCATTTTATAGTACCACAACTGAAGAGGCTCATCCGGTCAAGAGAACAACATGATTTGAGATATCGGCATTTGTTTCAATGGCTGTTCTTTACTGATATTTAAATTTCAGGATACACTGAGCCTATTTAGAAGTAGTTTAGCCTATTCTATTGGTCACAATAATCCAGATCAAATAATGCACAAACTGAAGTGATGAGCATCTCCCTGAAATGTCCCTGTGGGCAGCCTCATGGCTCAGTCTCCAACAGAAACAAAGAGGTTAGCATTTGCCGCTGTGATTGAAGGCACTGGATTAGAAACTAAGAACAGGACTACAGATGAGCAGTGAGCTTTTATCCGTATAATTCTTTTGCAGTGATCCTTGCAAAGACACTTGCACATTTAAGCTTCAGTAGCAGGTGTTTATTGTAGAATATAAACACTGGCCCACATCTGCGGGTTTTAACATTTGAAACAAAGGCCACATATACAATGCCATATGTTAAAAAAGTCAATGTGTTAGCGGACTCACATAGATTGCACATTAATGCTACATATCCACCAGTCGATTGTAGTCGTGGCAACAGTGTATGCTAATTGTGCTTTACATTTTTGTCAGATGGAGTCTGTGTGGCCATAGACAGGCTCTGTGCATTACAAGATGAGGAGAGATTAGAGCACAGTGGGTTAATCTTTTGGCCTGCCATCTGCCAGGTCCATGAAAATTAAACCTGAAGCTACGGCCTTGACCACCAACACACAGAAGTAACCTGACAGGTGATCTTTTCTACTGAATAAAAACTAGGGCCACCAGGGTGGGTGGAGGGGGTCTGGAGGACGGGACTGAACTGACCGCCCAGGGGCACGGCAGAGGACCAGGAAGGGGTCTCGGGCGGACGGCCCGGGGGTAAGGCAGAGTCCAAAAAGGGGGATTCGGGAGGACGGCCCGGGGGCAAGGCAGAGGACCAGGAAGGGGTCTCGGGCGGACGGCCCGGGGGTAAGGCGGAGTCCAAAAAGGGGAACTCGGGCGGACGGCCCGGGGGAAAGACAGAGTCCAAGGTGGGGACCATGGAGGGGCGAAGGCAGCGGCAGGAAGAGTCAGGGGGCCGGGCCCGAGGGCGAGGACCGTGACTCTCAGGGGCCAGGGATCGAGGGTGAAGGCCGTGGCTCTCAGGGGACCGGGATTGAGGGTGAAGACTCCGGCTCTCAGAGGGCCGGGCTCGAAAGCGCTGATGGGACAGCTCCGGAGACCGGGCAGGACCCGGTGTCGGCCGGACAGAAACCGGAGCCGGTCGGACAGGCTTCGGGCAGGATCCCCCACGGAAGTGGACCAGGAGTTGGCAGGAACCCTGGCGAGACAGGTGATGGACATGGGGCTGGCAGGGCCCCCGGTAGAACCTCCAACGGCACGGGATATAGGGTTGGCAGGACCCCCGGCAGGGGAGTAGACGGCGGGACCTCCAACGACACAGGACACAGGGTTGGCAGGACCCCCGGCAGGGGAGTAGACGGCGGGACCTCCAACGAGAAAGGAGAAAGGGTTGGCAGGACCCCCGGCAGAAGAGTAGTCTGCGGGACCTCCAACGGGACAGGACATAGGGTTGGCAGGACCCCCGGCAGGGGAGTGGACGGCGGGACCTCCAACGAGAAAGGAGAAGGAGCTGGCAGGCCCCCCGGCAGGAGAGTAGACGGCGGGACCTCCAACGGGACAGGACATGGAGCTGGCAGGACCCCCGGCAGGAGAGGAGACGGCGGGACCTCCAACGGGGACAGGACAAAGGGTTGGCAGGACCCCCGGCAGGAGAGTAGTCGGCGGGGCCTCCAACGGGACAGACATACGATTGACAGGACCTCCGGCAGAGGAGTAGTCGACGGAGCCCCCAACGGGACAGGACCCGGAGTAGGGACCCGAGAGGAGACTCCAGAGGAGACTCGAGAGGGGAACCAAGGGGGAACTCGAGAGGGGACTCGAGAGGAGACTCGAGAGGGGAACTAGAGAGGGGACTAGAGGAGGGACTAGAGCAGGGACTAAAGGAGGGACTAGAGGAGGGACTAAAGGAGGGAACTCGAGAGGGGACTGGAGAGGGGACTGGAGAGGGGACTGGAGAGGGGACTCGAGAGGGGACTCGAGAGGGGACTCGAGAGGGGACTGGAGAGGGAACTCGAGAGGGGACTCCAGAGGGGACTCCAGAGGGGACTCCAGAGGGGACTCCATAGGGGACTCCAGAGGGGACTCCAGAGGGGACTCCAGAGGGGACTAGAGGAGAGACTAGAGGAGGGACTAGAGAAGGGAACTTGAGAGGGGACTCGAGAGGCGAACTAGAGAGGGGACTCGAGAAGGGACCAGTGGAGGGACTAAAGGAGGGAACTGGAGAGGGGACTCCAGAGGGGACTAGAGGAGGGACTAGAGGAGGGACTAGAGGAGGGAACTTGAGAGGGGACTCGAGAGGCGAACTAGAGAGGGGACTCGAGGAGGGACTAAAGGAGGGACCAGAGGAGGGACTAAAGGAGGGAACTCGAGAGGGAACTTGAGGGGGAACTGGAGATGGGACTGTGGCAGCTGGGGCCACATCTGGGTCTGGCACCAAGGCTGCTGGGACCGGGACTGGGGCCGGAATTGAAGCCAGAATCCTGGCTGAAAGGTCCGGTTCTGGAGCCGGAAACATGGCTGTAAAGTCCGGTTCCGGAGCAGGGACCGTGGCTGCTGGGACCGGCACTGGAGCCGGAACCATGGCTGCAGGGCAGGGAACCGGAACACGGATCCATGGCTGTGTGGGGTGGTACTGGAGCACGGTACCATGGCTATGTGGGATGGTACTGGGGAACGGAACCATGGCTGCTGGGGCCAGAACTGGGTCCGTAACCATGGCTGCTGGGGGCTGAACTGGTTCTGGAACCCTGGCTCTTTGGGCTCGTGCTGCCAACCTGGCCTTGCGACCCCTTCCTTTAGGAGCCGTTTGGAGGCTCCGTGGACCTCCAAAGGCCAGACGAGTACCAGCGAATGGCTCCTGGACAGTAGCAAACACTGGGTGAGAAGCAGGGGCTGACGCCAGACGGACCACACCAATGCGTGTGGTATCAAAACAGGAGTTGGGAGACCTGGGTCTGTCAGGATCGGGAAAACAAATTGTGAGGTAATCCAAAAGCCAGGCAGGTAAGAATTTCACCAAACTTTGATTCCTCAGTGTAAGGTGGACTGCTTCTGCCAGAGCAGCATCTCGCTGCTGAACCCTGACCGCTCCTATCCATTGATCAGAGCAGGTAGCCAAAGAAAACGTAAAATCCAATAATTCCTGCTCAAAAGGATCTGCTGGGCCCATATTTAAGGTCGGGTTGTAATGTTACGGTGTGTGAAGCAGGTAGGACCCAAATGCAGATTAACGTACAAATAATTCCTTTATTTCAAGGCTATGCCGACAAATACAAAACAGAACACTCACCGAGGACAAGCCAATACACAAGGAGTGACAGGTGAAAACAATCAGACAACTAGACACACCAGGGAAACTAACGACGGGAGGAAAAACACAGGGAAAAAGACCAGACAATATACAAGGAGGAAAATACCCATAACCAGACATACAAAACTACAAACGTGACAAAAGAGAATCCTGACACTGACAATGTCCAGTTTTCTGAAAGCACAATGCAACAACAATGCAACAAGCTGTTACTGAGCTCATGCTTCATACTGTACATTTTAACAGGCAGCACTCACATTATAAAGTAGGTTTAATTTCAGTATGAGAATGGACTGTAAAAGCTTTAATCATGTGTGTAAGTCCTCTTGCACGCAACATCTTTAACGGTGTGCATACAGTAGGCATCATAGAGTTGACATTTACTTTTTTAATCAAAAGGGCAAAATATAATAGATGTTACGATTTTATATTACAGTATCTGTTAAAACATAAGAATGGCTACGTTATTTTGTTCTTTGATTACAGCTCATAGAGTTGCATACGGCAACTTTATTTCGCAGTAAATCAACTAATCATTGTGTTTTTATTTCAAGAGAATGCGTGTCAAATAAAAGTAATATCTTGTAAAAAATAAGGTAAACTTGTCCTCAGTTTATGTCATCAGTCCACTCCACACATTCCCTTCATGATATCTATCATAACATCCGGAACTATAATCAGATCACTTATTGCACACGTAATTGAGTATATCCTGGAGTTGTTTTCCTTTACTTAATGCAACAGATGGCTGTGGAGTGCATAACAGATGGGACTGTATTTATTGGTAAAACAGTGTGTATTAGGAAAATAATGATTCTGTATATACTTTAATCCTTCCACCTCCTTACATCACATTTATGTAAAATATGTTTGTAAATTTAAGTTATGTTTAATACAAATGTCTCATTTATTTAAATATATATTCATAAATGTATGATACCTTCAATTACTGGCTATTCAGTATAGACTGTGTATCTTGTAAAACCATTACATTCTCCAAATTAGAATACAAGCTAAATCTTACAGTGCTTAGATTGTAATGGCCAACACTTTCAATAAAGTTTAAGCAATATATCAAAATTAACATACAGTTAATGTAAATGTCAAATATCGAAGTCAAATTTGACATTCGTTTAGCCATAATAGCTGGACAGTTTAGCTTTCTTATCTTCAGACACACACATTTCTTCCATTGTGTTATCCTTTACATTATTCCAACATATCAGGACATGATGGTAAAAGTGCATCGATGATTTGTTTTTTAAATTATTTGTTGTAAATCAAAACTGTGTACTTGGAAAAAAATAAGAAAATAAAAAATGTACCTCCCCATGATCTGCAAAGCTGTGGCATAACTTTGTTTTGTCTGGCCTGCAGAAAAGGCCATCTCCTGTCTATTGAAAACTCCTGTTGGACTGAGAGGGCCCAGGAGTAACTCTTAAGATGTCTCATTGGATTAGCTAGTGCGTGCTGCCTTTCACCTTCTCCAGTCGCACAGGAGCACCTAGAGAGCTGCATCTCATGTACAGGACTCTCGACGGAGCCGTCTTCATGGTGCGGTTAAATGACCTCATTCTTTAGGATGAAGAATGTAAAGATATTACATTTTCCACTGCTTTTTGTGTTTGTGCATGCCTGCTTTGGTAAGTTACTCATTCTCTGTTTAAATGTGTCCTGTTGTTGTGATCTGATTATAAATGCTGACAGCCCCTGGGTTGATGAGTGCACATTTGACCTCAGTTTATATTGAAATATATTCTGTTTTCAATTAGTTCATATTGCCTGACTTGGTTAGTTGATCTCATGTGTGTGTTTGAGTGTGTTTATACTATGTATGACTATCATGCTGATTGATTTGTTTCAATTGTAAATGTAATGTGAATATTTAGATGACTTTCACTTTACACATTAAAGCAGCATTGTTTGCACCACCAGAGCTCAGAGGTCTATGTTTAGAAAGGTATCTTAAGAGGTTGATGTAACTCCATTGTAATCCCAGGCAAAGTGACTGATAAGGAGGGGCGACAGCACAGTACAGTGAGCTTGGTTTACGCTCTAGTTTTGAAATTAAAACTACATTTGTGAAACCTGTAACGACAGACACGAGAAATATCTAATTAAATTGCTTGAACAAACATTAGCCAGCAAATTGATTGATTGTACTATAACAATAATGAGTTTGTTTTATAAGTCATAAATTCAACTGTCAATTTATAAAAGAAAGATTATGTTATTACTTATTCTCTTGTCTCACTGAATACATTCATGAGCTAAAACATTCTAGCTTTTTAAGGTGTTCTTATTTCACTTGTCCTCAGCACAAGCAGACTTCGCACCCTTTTTCTACGACAATGGACCCTACAACTACAATGGGAACATGGCGCTGTTCAGCCTCTCGGAGGACACGGCTGTCGGTGAGATCAATACAAAAAGCAGGACATTTAGCTTGAACAGCGAATTCTGTACTGTTGGAATCATCAATCATTGAAAGGGCATGTTTTGGATGCCAATATCTGGGAGTCCATGTTAAATAGTCTTTGATAGATGAACAGGTGATGTGTGGCATGAAGGCTCTCACACTTACATTCTCCTCTACTGCTGCTGTTGATGTGTGTGACAATATTTTACACAGCAGTTTGGCCCAAACAATAGGCTAACTATAATCCTTGGTTGTGGATTAGAGTTATATTGTCCAAATGATTTCTTATTCTTAAACTGAGAAACTAAAAGGAACTACATAGATAATTTGTTTGTCTTGAGGGTAGGCTTTGACTCTTCCAAACATGTCCGAACCAGTCAGCAGACAAAGCTGTTTGTTTTACATGTTGACGTCTTCCTTTAGGTACACAGATCTATTGTCTCAATGGCACAGACCCTGAGGGCCAGGAGGTGAGGTATGGCCTTTCTTTTGATCCAGGGTCAAAAGAATACTTTAGGGTCAACTCCAAAACTGGAAACATCACATTGGCGGAAAAGCTGGACAGAGAGGTAAACTTAACAAAGGCCTCAGGACTTGGGATGTAAATGTATGTATTTCTTCATATCATTTATTTGACCGTCCCTTCACAGAAACAAGATTCTATTGACGTCCTTGTCAGCATCACAGATGGACAAAGCAAGGTAACAATATCTAGTTGAATGTGTTATAATAATTTGTTTGGTGTATTACCTGTGAAACCAACAAAAATAAACTTGAACATGTTTCATGTTTCAGGTTGTGGAAAGAGTCACAGTATTTGTAATGGATACAAACGATGAGAAACCTGAATTCCAAAACCTGCCGACAATCATTGAAGTCCTGGAAGTAAGTTAAGCCAAAAGTGTTTGCTTTATGAACCATAAAATGAAAATGACAGTATATTTTTGAAACAATAGATGAATATATGTGTAAGTCTTAAATGATGTGACCCACATTATTTTCTATTTTTTAGACAACTGAGTCTGGCAGCAGCATCTACAAAGTGGAGGCAGTGGACAAAGACACAGGCTCAGGGGGCTCAGTCAACTACTTCCTCCAGGTATTACTCGACCCCCACAGGCCCCACATTCTCTGACTACTGCAATAAACTAAAACAGAATGAAAATAACGAATAAGCTCAGACACAACATTTATTTTAAATGCTCCCCTAACATGAACCACGAGCTGAAACCGGACAGTTCTAATGTTAATCTTCTTGTCACGTAAATATGTATAGATGTACAGATAACGAGGTTAACATCAGTTCAGGGGTTTCTGATGCCCATGTGTGCGTGTGCCTGACGATGGGGATTAAATCACAATCACATTTGTATCAGGTATTGAAGGCTTAGAGGGCTGCTTTGACAGGGGGTGGCAGAGAATGTTAGTTTGCACTTTGGACTATTAGGACCGAAGAACATCTGGCATGGAGTGACAGTGTCGAGGGGAGGCAGTGCACATCTGGACACAGCAGCTTTCACCTGCATGCACCGTCCTTGAGCATATGGGCTCTTTACATCCAGATGGACAATGTTATAGACTTTGTATAGCTGTGTCCTAATTCAAGTGTTTTTTAAGCATCCATCTGACTATTTTTCATGATATCTCACGTGAGTGGTTGTAAATGGGGTTTTAGCAAGAGGCTTTTACTCATTTGACCTTTTTAAAACCCTGCATGTGCTTTTAAAAATCCTGCTTTTGCCCTTTTCCCTGTCACAGAATGCTCAGTCCAGTTTGTTTGCCATGGACAGAAATAGTGGTGTCCTTCGTATCAAATCTGGAGAAACGTTGGACTATGAGAAAACAAAGACACACTTTGTCATTGTCGTTGCAAAGGTAATGGGTGCATCAACACTCATAAAGTTGTTCTGTCGTCAAATAATTTCTCTTTCATTTTAAAAACAAGTGGGCTATAATACCCTGTGGAGCTTTTTGTAGCTGCTAATAGCACCAGTGATGTTATTGCACACATGGCAAGTACACATGGATTTAAACAATACAGCTTTCAACAATACTTTAAGAGTCAGCTTTTCAAATATTTTATTAAGAATTGTGTACTCAACACGTTTGGTAGGCCTCAAGAACATATAACAAAGTTTGGGATGGATATGAGTTTAAAGAGTGCTATCATTAAACACAACATAAACATTAAAAAGCACAAACACAACTTTGTACTTTATTCAAATGTATTACAAATGACACTGCTGTTTACACCTGACTCACTGTAAACATTATTTAAAGAAGTCAAGAAGTATTAAAACTTTCTTTTGTTTCAGGATGGTGGTGGTAATTTCAATGGCAAGGAGCAGTTTATGTCATCCTCTGCTACTCTGACGATCAACGTGATTGATGCACAAGACACTCCGCCAGCCTTTATTGGGACACCGTATTTTGGCTACGTTTATGAAATCTCAGTGCCAGTGAGTATGAAAACAACCTTCAATGATGGCCTGCTTTTACAACTTGTAGTTTGTATTGCAACTGGCGCATGTTTCTTAAATTAAATCATAGCAGCATTGCAACACATGGTAACCTCACGTAGGCAATGCAATTTATTTCTTCATTCACAGTATAGGTCATGTAAGAAACTACAAAAGAGCCCACACAAAAGACAGCATCATCAGGTATCAAACAGCTTTAGTTGCTGACATTTTGCAGTAATGCCCATGCTGCTTTCTTAATAGCTTAGCTAGGATCAAATGAAAGCAGCTATCTCGTCAGCCACAGAATGTCACAGCAGTCATATGAAAGAGATTACACATTCTGATTTTCATCCAAAAGGGAATAATTAGGATCATGACATTTTAATGTCGGAAGACTCAGTGCATATCAGGTTCATAATTGAATGTTGTGAAACTCTGTGCACCAACAGGGTGACTCAGTACATTTCCTGCTTTGTTAGCTCTTTTCTACTTCACCTATATCATTAGATTTTGACAATGTGATCTTGTCAATAGTCACATATTAGAATTGTTTAATATAAGAAATAATAAAAATGTCTTAAAAAAGTAATTGTTATATAAAAAAAATAAAGGTCACAATTGCAGTATTACATTACATTACATGTCACTTGTTAGACGCTTTTATCCAAGCGACTTACATACTCAATACTGTGGGTAATCCCCAGAGGAGCAATTTGGGGTGAAGTGTCTTGCCCAGGGACACAACGACATGCTGACTGCAGTGGGGTTTGAACCTGTGACCTCCTGATCCGAATACCAACTCACAACCCACTGCACCACACGCCTCCCAGTATGCCATAAAAGGTCATAGTGTAGTTGACCATAAAACATGTCTAAGTAAAGAAAGAAGTCTCATTATATTATGTCAAAAAATTGTATATAATAGTATTACTTGTAGAGAAGAGAAGAAAAATAGTATACATAAATACATTGTAAAGTACATCATAAATAAGTCATAACGAGGTATTTTTCATGAACATTTTCATGGGCAGGACGCCATGGACAATGAAAAGTCAAAGAGCATTCTGTCAAACAAAAAGTAATAAAAGAAAGTAAAACTATGTCTTTGAAAAAGTAATAACAGCAGAATCTTCTGATTTTCCCCCAGGGATCTGAAATATTCACTGTCGTGGCAAAAGATGGCGATGTGGGAAGCCCAAATCCAATCCAGTATTCCTTTGACAGTGGTAAGCATTTCACTCAAAGAAGATTGGAAGGAGTTTGAAATATGGCAAAGGTGCTCATAGGACTGTGTTGTTTGTCCCTACAGGCGACGATGGGGTTTTAGCATCAATAAAACAAGCGGTTGCATCACTCTGCTGACTGACCCCATATATCTGAAGAGAGAGATCTTCAATATTAAAGTCAAGGTGAGTGGCAGCTCACAAAGTACCACTGATCTAGGTAGATTAATATCCCCAAGTCTAAGAGGTAGCTGTGTGTTATCTGCATGACCTTTAACCCCTGTCTCCAGGCATCAGAAGTGAGTCCTGAAGGCAGGCTCTTGGACAGTGGGCGACCATGCTGGTGATTCCGTGTGGTGGACCTGAACAATAATCCGCCTATTCTTTCTACGGAGAGAACGGCACCCAGAAACATGTTTCAGCTGACCATGTATGAGCATCCCCCTGAGGGAGAGATTCTCCGAGGGCTGAAAATCACTGTCAACGACTCGATCAGGTGAGAAGACCAATACGATCTTGTTCAGTCATCACTGACTGAAATGTGAAACAAAAATGAAAACGAGAAAAAAGGCATATTTCAGTTACCATTTTACCAGCAGTACCCTTTTTAGCCATGAAATAGTAGTACTGCCTTTGAAAGCTACCACATGTAATGGGGATGGAGTGATTATGTGACAGTAATAAGACTGATTTGTCCCAAATTACATTACATTGCATGTTACTTGTTAGACGCTTTTATCCAAAGCGACTTCAATACTGTGGGCAATCCTCACAGGAGGATGAAGTGTGGACATGCTGACTGCAGTGGGATTTGAACCTGTGCTCCCCTGATCCGAATACCACTAGTCCACTGCGCCACACGCCTCCCCAAAATGATATTGTTATCTAATAAAATAACTGATGTAATCGACATTCATCGTACCGTAGCATTGTGTTCAGACTGGTGTCTGGCCTTCTGTGTATGAAATGACCTTAAGCCTGCCATTAACACAGACAATCCTTTTTAAATTGCACAAATTTGAAAGTAAGCCAACACAAATTAGAAGGTGCTCTCTAACTGTGCCATTTGTCAGATTATGCAAGTCTGTCTGTGTTTCCAGCTCCTTCTATGAGCCTCCTCCAAATGGCTGATGTTCACCAAATGCTCTTTAAATACTGTTACAACACAGGTCGAGCTCTCTTTGTCCAGCGATATTACGTTTCACCGACAATATTTCTGCTGCTATACCGATATCCTAATGATTTCTTATACATTACTATAATAACAGATGGATCGAAAGCTTTTCTTTTGATTAAAGGGACTACATGGATTATAATATAAATGTCTCTTTTGTGTGCAATAGATTTATAACAAACAAAGCAGATGACTATAAATAGTTCCATGCATTTATGACATAACAGTTATTTTTACTGATGAAACTTTCTGACTATTGTGATGATTTGTGTTGTGCGAATGCAGGGTGCGAATGCTAAATTCAATCTTAGACTCATCGGACCAGGAAGGATGCTGCGAGTCGTCCCGCAGACTGTCCTCAATGAGGCCCAGGTCACAATCTTAGTAGAAGACTCTGCTGCCATGGACTTTGAGAACACCACTTCATCACATACAAGGTTAACCCATTGCACCAGAGTAGTTTGACATGGCATCACATCGCACACATGTTATATCACCTGCATCTGTTATTTATCACTCATTTTCTATGTATTTATTTCCTAATCTTTCTCCTCTTTAGCTACTTGCAGTTGAGATCGATACGCCCGAGAGGTTCAGTGCCACAGCAGACATTGTCATACATCTCTTAGACACGAATGACAACGCTCCCAAATTCTCCTCCGAGTACTACATCGCCAGAATACCAGAAAACTCACCCGGTGGCTCCAATGTAGTGTCAGTCACGGTGAGAGAGACTTCATCCTGTCTAAAAATACATGCCAACACCAATGTTCGTCACTCTGAGCTAAAGAGGAATTTTAACAAAAAGCCCAAGAGGCCCATTAATACCCTAAATGTAGACTTTTGGAGTGGTGAGGGTCGGATAATATGTGAAAACAAGTAGATAAAAGCTAGGCGAGGTAAGCTGCCAGATGGCTATCACTTTCATTTTGTTGTGTAACATCAAATTCCCAGATTTTATTTTCCGAAGCTTAGCAGCACATGCAGCTGCACCATAAAAAAACGTGCAGAACTGACATGAAATAACTGAACAACATGTTACAGGGAGATAGATAGATAGATAGATAGATAGATAGATAGATAGATAGATAGATAGATAGATAGATAGATAGAGAGAGAGAGAGAGAGATATATAAACAGACAGACAGACAGACAGATAGATAGAACATTCTTCACCCTCTTGTCAGTTCATATCACCCTAACCCTCAAAGCAACAGGGGAGCTGCTGATAAATCCTGCCTTTGCGTGAACACCAGAGGCTCATTCCCTTGATCCCAGGCAATTTCAATCAGATAAAAGAACAGCCAACAAATGACCTTGGACACATGGAGACAGCGAACAAGCCCCCCTGCTGCGACAGATTAGCCGATACCCATCATGATGTTCCTATGACATCAAAAAATAGTCTTTTTATAGATGACCTGCGCAATTTATCGTCCAATCCAGGGCAGATTTATTTGTTTTCATGAGCTCATGGCAGCACATAGTTCCCCTTTTCTGCTTAAGTAGAGAGGGGAACTATCTGCTGCCAAACAAATCTAATATTAATATGTTGTGGTTTAGCTGTATGACGTAGTAGATGTAAGTGGGATATGTCTTAGCTCACTGAGCCACATACTGCTCTCAAACTCAGATTTCAGATTTACTGCTGACCTGACCTAATATCAGTCCAAACTCATAACATTTTCTTTCTCTAAAATCTGTCTTTTATGTTCATGCACAGGCTATAGACCCAGACTCAGGACCTTGGGGTGATGTGAAGTACTCCATCTATGGATCAGGGGCTGAATTGTGAGTATACAAAAGTTACAGGAGGCGCCTCAACACGGCTGTGGGTATACTGCGTGTTATTAAGAGAAAACACAGTAATAGCTTTAATAAAATCCAATGGTGCGATTTCCTGCAAGTTCTATTATCAAACCATGTTTTCACTGTGCTTCACTACCTTTTCCTGCCTCTCCTGAGTCTATTAATCTATTAATAATGTAGTTATTTTGCCAGTCTCAACATACCAAAGGAAAATCACCAACCCTTAGACAATACTCTGAGCAGTTGATACACTTAAAAAACACTTTTTTCAGAACATTATTTAATGAAATGACAGATGTGGCCTTTTAATTGCAAGCTACTGTAAAGACCACCTAAAGCACAGAAATACGACCACAGACTTGTTTTTCATATTCTGAATTGGTTCTGTTTATTGCACCTAAGCGCTGTAGTCCCTCAAAGGATTTGCTGGTATTTTCTTTCGCTCGATTCTTATTAGATTTTCCAGTTAGAATTCTAACCTCTGAGAAAAAGGCTCAGAGGTTACTGTTTACTCTTAATAACACGCAGTATACCCACAGCGTGCGTTTCCTTCACATCAGATACAATCCTAAAGGTCACCTGCATGCCGTACAAAGTCAACAACTAACACTCTTTGTTTGTTTTTTTAATCATATTTCAATCTGCATTCCTTAGAGGACCAATAAACTAGATTTAAAAACAAGCGACACAGAGTAAACATGAACCTGTAAAGTGCGGCGGCAACATAAACAACACACGTGTTGTTAGGGATTATTAATCCCTCAGGGCTGTTCCCAATAAACCACCTTGTGGTGCGATGAAATGTAGATACTGTAATAGGAGAGCATTTTTTACATCTCAGCTCAGATTTTAAGCTCTGTAGCAACAAATTAAAGGAGATGTATGATGCCACATGGCACTCAGGGAAAGGATTTTCCAAAATAAGCAGAAGAGACAGATTTGGACCCTTTCTATTTAGCGATCACTATAACACTTCATGGTACTGCTAAAGCATGCAATTTGAAGATCTAACGTGTTTACAGTATCTTTTTTGCACACCAGCGTACTATGACAAATCCATGAAGACCTGATCGTTGCCTGCTTGCCCTCTTTCTCTGTTAATCCTGTAATGGGATTGGAGGAGAAAATAGACTGTTCTTTACTTCTTACTACACTGTGACAGAGTCAATGCTGGGTAACAAAACAGTCTAATCCCAATCCTTCTCCATATGTAACACTTCTATATTTCATGACTACATTTCATTGGCAGTGGTATCATCATGATCTAGTTTGATGCTTTTTATGTGAAATAAAAAAAAAAACTGACGTGAACCAAAGTGCTCAACAAAAGAAACAATAAAAAAACACAGGAATGATATGAAAAAAATCGAGGAAGGGATCAAAATAAAAAACACAGACATAAAAAGCGTGTGGTCTGGCATGACGGAAAATGACGGAAGATCTAAATGTAAGGCCACCACATCTTGATCCCCTTTGGGGTTTTTTAAATGGGGGGTGTTGGAGTCGAGAGCAGTGAATTGGTTCATTGATCCGAGGGGACAGGAGGAGGAAGGTTGAGCAGAGATGTAAACAGTTGACAGTCAATGCATGCTTTTTAAATGAAGTACTACTACCATACCTCCACAAGGGTCTTGAATCCAAATGTTGCATTATCAAATGGAGTGCATGCTGTTAATCTGAATTACAACTCTAAATCCTGTCATATTTACAGGTTCTCGATCCAGCCTGCATCTGGGATCATCCTACCCCAGCCGTGGGCGAGCCTGGACCGCCGAGGTGAGGTCAAAGTACACTTCTATGTGAAGCAGAGGACGCTGAGGGGAAGTACAACGCCTGGCTGAGATCTTTGTGACTGTGTTGGACCTGAATGACCACCCACCTGCATTCAACAATAACTTCCTCGAGAAGACCATGGTGATTGGAGCACCAGAAAAATAGAGGTATTGGCTCTTTTGAATTACTCAGATAAGTGTAACCCAAGAACATTCCATGGTTTTAATGCAATGTATCCACACAGGCTGTGGACCAAGATGCAGAAATACCCAACAATGTCATTGAGTATGCCATCATGAAAGCTGAGCCAGACAACAACATATTTGACATTGACGCTGACACGGGGGAGATCATGCTGAAGTCCTACATTAAGTCGATGGCTATCATTCAGAACATCACCAAGCAGACAGACTGCACCTGGTCTCTGGTGGTGCAGGCCCGGGACCGCGGCAAGCCGTCCTTCAGCACCACCTGCGGTCATCAAGATCGACATCACTGAAGCTGTAAGTTACAGCAAGGAATGGGGTAGAAATATGTCAGTCTCACCCATATGAGGGGTCTATTTACAGTACAATACACTTTGATGAATTCTACAGATTTTGCTAAAGTAATGCTTTTTAAACGGGTGCAACTTTTTTGCAGAATAACCCATTTTCTCAAAGCCCAGTATATCAGGTTGTTTGCCAAATTATCAGATTTGTTGACAGAACAAATCTTAATCTTTAAATGCGATTGTCATGTTTTCAGGTGAAATCCAGATTTGTCTCATACTTCCTGGGCCTCAGGAAGCATCCAGGGGCTGTGTTTGGGATTTGTTTCGCCGCTGTCACCTTCGCCATTTCACTGACAATCTTCATTTCAACTCTTATATACTGGAACTCTGTGAAAAAGACCCGTGTACAGTCTAAAGGCAAGATCAGAAAGATTATAAAGAGGTCTGTCGTATAAATGAAACTGACCTTGAGATCATCAGCACAGCAGTACTCAACTCCGCGGTAACAAGTATATAGCAAATATTTTTCAAAGGTTTTTGTCGTAGAGCAGGGCTGTGTCTGTGAAGGAGTACAAGAGCACAATTTTCCAATTTTTCTTGTTTTTTGTCCTGATTTAGTCCTCACATAGGACACTAAAACCAAGTTCTAGTTTCGGGTGCTGGATGGTCTCAGCTACAGGTCGCCCAGTCAACCTCTCTGATCTTGTCTTGACAAAGCAGAACTTAAATCATCATTTTAAGTAAGATTAATTTGGCATTCACGAGGAAAACGTAAAATAGTTTGGACACAAACTGTATTATGGCAATACATTTGCAGTAACTGCGATCTGTATTTACACACATAATTATTTCAGCCAAACTTTACCACAAAACATAAATGGGACAATAATAATAAGTTTTTTTTTTGTGTGACAAACTATGACTTCAGTCCCATATATGAATTCTTCTTGTGCTCTTTTACAGACCCAACTCAGTGGGGGGCCTTTGGGATCATTTTTGCAAAGTAGAAACAATCCATTTCAAATCCTAGGCCTGCTTGCTAGTGCTATTAGTCTCATGGTCGTAGTCACAGTCATCATCTCCACTGCAACATTCATGCGCAACAAAAAGTCCAACCGGATTCTGCCTAACCGCCTCGTGAGGAGGAGGAAACAAAACCCCTGGAACCTCAACAACCCCTTAAAGAAACCAGAAAACCCCGCAGAGAAATTCAGAGTAGAAAAGGAGGAAGAGGAAGAGCCAGCGTCGGAGCCGGAGCCGGAGCCGGAGGTCATTGTTGAGAATGTCAACTACAACAACAACGTCACTAATGTTGTGAGACACTGGCCCTCGTCTTCACCTCCTCGTGCCCCACCTCGTGCCCCACCTCGTGTCCCACCTCGTGCCCCACCTCGTGCCCCCCCTCCTCCTCCCCCTTACATCCAAGGGGAGAGGCAGTGGTCGGTACCCACGGTCTCAGCTACAGTGGCAATCAAACCTAAAAAGAAGCCAGCGATGAAAAGACAGGACACTGTGAACTTAGCGCTGGTTTCAGAGCTCAAGATGAGACTGGAACAGAAGAAGATGCTGAAACAATAAAAGTGCTTCAGGTCCGCTTAGTGTCTGTCCTGGAGCCTTCATGATCCTCATCCAAAAAGTATTTTTAATGAATTTTTTTCACAGTGCTTTAAGGTCTCCTTATAGATGTGTGTGCGTGTGTGTGTGTGTGTGTGTGTTTTCAGGAAGAACACATACACTGGAACAGCTTGTTTCCTTATGTACCAAAAATGTCATTTTTACTTGATGGAGAGAAAAAGTCCCTTCATGTGTTTCATAATTCAGATCATGTTTTAATGCATGAGCAATCATTGTTCAAGTGTCTGTCATTTTGAAATAGATACATTCCACCTTTTGATCTATTTGTTGACACACTAGTGGCTTAAAGTTCCTCACCCCAGATCCCTTGTCGGGAATGAAGTCAACAAGCAAGACTGTTTATTTGGGATCCGACCAAGCTCCTTACAAGAGATTTAATGACACTTGAACTGACTGAAGCGCTCAGCCCGAGGGAACCCAAGTGATCATGTTAGGAAGACCTTTAATCCGCCTGCGCAGGTGTAAAGCTCTGTTTCAGGCCCTGTCTCTGAGCTGTCACGACATGTTTGATTTAAAGGACTGTGTGTCTTTGTTTACTACTGTATATATGTGGTGGTTTATCTGTTTCAAAAGGGTGTATTCTTTGTCAAAAGATGTTGTCAGGATTTTACTACAAAATAAAATAACTTCCTTTGTTTATTTGTTATTATTATTATTTCAACAGGTGTGTAAGAAGTGTTAAGATACGTGTACTTAACTGAAGCAATGCCATGAACATACAATTTAACAAGCACTTTTACTTTGATAAAAGCACATTTAAATCTATCTATCGAACTAACCTTAGTGCAAATGAAGTGGCCAAATTCATTGTGAATGTATCACATTGTAAATATATGATATTTATATAATTACTGATGATATAGTTGGGGTTTAAGCTCATTAAATGCATTATATACTTCTAATAGTTTAACCAATAACAGTGCATGATCCTTCTTAAAATGATTCCATCCTTTGTACATAAAATATTAGGCTTTGAATTAAATAGTAACAAAAGCAGTTCAAGTAATGTTTTGCATTTTAAAGGCAAATACATTACTGTGAAATGAAGTGGAGACAATATTCAAGTAAAACATTTTGAAATGTTCCGGTCTGGTCACAGCCAGTTACAACTGTCCAGTATCACAACATAGTGAATCCAGGATCCTGAAATCATGCTCTGAGAAACAAAAACAGAGACAGCTTTGTTGTTATTATCTTAAGAACAACACTTAAGATAAAAATAGCCTTACTGTTGCATTTAACTCTATATTAGATTCTGTTGGTATCAGAATTCTCTGAGTTTTTATCAACTTTGGTTCTTAAAACAGACAAAGTAATTATCGTAGGTGACTTTAATATTCATGTTGACCATGATAAAAATAGCGTTACTGTTGCATTTAACTCTATATTAGATTCTGTTGGTTTCTGTCAGTGTAAATAAACCAACCCACTGCTATAATCACACTCTAGACCTTGTTCTGACTTATGGTATTGAAATTGAGCAACTATTAGTGGAACCGCATAATCCTGCTTTATCCGACCATTTCTTAGTAACTTTTGAAGTACTGTTACGAGACTACAAACCATTAGTCAAAAGCTCTTGCAGCAGAAACCTATCTGTTAGTGCTATAGCCACATTTAAGGAAGAGATTCCACCAATACTTAACTCGATAGCATGTCTGCATGTAGGGGAGGAAACTTATACAAAATGTACACCACCCCAAATTGATCATGTTGTTGATAGTGCTATAGATGCGCTGCGAATAAAATTAGACTCTGTTGCTCCTTTGAAAAAGAAGAAAATAAAACAACATAGATTAGCTCCATGGCATAATGCCGAAACCCCCAAAATAAAGCAAAAGTCTAGACAACTTGAAAGGATATGGCGTTCCACTAAACTTGAAGAATCTCGTTTGATTTGGCATATTACTCTCAATGAATAAGAAAGCACTGCGTAAAGCGAGAGCAGCCTACTACTCTTCATTAATAGATGAGAATAAGAATAATGCAAGATTTCTTTTCAGCACTGTAGCCAGGCTGACAGAGAGCCACAGCTCCATTGAGCCTTCTATTCCCATAGCACTCAGTAGTAATGATTTTATGTGCTTTTTTAACGATAAAATTGTTACTCTTAGAAACAAAATTAATGACCTCTTGCCTTCGACCAGTATAGTGTTATCAACAGCTCCCGGAAACGTAAGTTCTAATATTACACTAGATAGTAAACTAGAATGCTTTTCAGCCATACACCTTGAACAATTACATTCAATGATTCTCTCTTCTAAACCATCAACGTGCATGTTAGACCCAATTCCAACTAAGCTGTTGAAGGAAGTTTTTCCATTAATTAGCACTTCTTTATTAAATATTATGAATATGTCTTTATTATCAGGCTATGTTCCACAATCATTCAAAGTAGCAGTGATAAAACCGCTTCTTAAAAAGCACAACCTCGATCCAGAGGTTTTAGCCAACTATAGACCTATTTCTAATCTTCCGTTCCTCTCAAAGACTCTTGAGAAAGCGGTCGCTAAACAGTTGTGTGATTACTTAAAAAACAATGATTTATTTGAAGATTTTCAGTCTGGCTTTAGAACACATCATAGCACAGAGACAGCTCTGGTTAAAGTCACAAATGACATTCTAATAGCCTCAGACAAGGGACTTGTCTCTATTCTTGTTTTGCTCGATCTCAGTGCTGCATTTGATACTATCGACCATGACATCCTATTGCAAAGACTAGAGCACTTAGTTGGCATACAGGGAACTGCTTTAGGCTGGTTTAGGTCCTATCTATCTGAACGCTCTCAGTTTGTACGTGTCAACGATGAATCTTCCACGCAAACCAAAGTTAGCCATGGAGTGCCACAGGGCTCAGTGCTCGGACCTATTTTGTTCACATTATATATGCTTCCATTAGGCAATATTATAAAGAATCATTCTGTAAACTTTCATTGTTATGCGGATGATACTCAACTATATTTATCAATCAAGCCTGATGAAATTAATCATCTAAATAAAATTCAAGACTGCCTTAAGGACTTAAAAACGTGGATGACCTTAAACTTTTTTATGTTAAACACGACCAAAACTGAAGTTATTGTACTTGGCCCGAAGAATCTACGAAACAAATTATCTAAAGATATACTAACTATGGATGGCATTAATTTGGCCTCCAGTGAGACTGTAAGGAATCTTGGTGTTATATTTGATCAGGATTTATCCTTTAACGCCCACATAAAATCAATTTCAAGGACCGCCTACTTCCATCTACGTAACATTGCAAAAATCAGGCATATCTTGCCTCAAAACGATGCAGAGAAACTAGTCCATGCATTTGTTACTTCTATACTAGATTATTGTAACTCTTTATTATCAGGGAGTACCAAGAAGTCAGTCAAGTCGCTTCAGCTGATTCAAAATGCTGCGGCTCGTGTACTAACCAGAGTTAGGAAAAGGGACCACATTACTCCTGTTCTGGCTGCCTTACACTGGCTCCCTATACATTGAACACAGGATAGAATTTAAAATTCTTCTTCTCGCCTACAAAGCCCTTAATGGGCAGGCGCCATCTTACCTTAAATAACTCATTATACCCTACTGTCCTACTAGGGCATTGCGTTCCAAGAATGCAGGGTTGTTGGTTGTTCCTAGAATCTCTAAAAGTACAATGGGAGCCAGAGCCTTTTCTTATCAAGCTCCACATTTGTGGAATCAGCTTCCAGTTTGTGTTCGGGCGGCAGACACCCTATCCGTTTTTAAGAGTGCGCTTAAGACCTTCCTTTTTGATAAAGCTTATAGTTAGGGCTGATTAGATTCAGCCCCTAGTTTTGCTGATATAGACTTAGTTTGTCGGGGGACATCTTACTTCTTCCTTCTCTCTGTCTGTACCTGTGTACTCTCATGTTCCGATTAACCCAGCTTCCCCACATTTCTTTCTTTTTGGTGTCTATATACGCCGGGATCCGGAGTCATGGATGATCCTGCGGTCCTGTGTCCTGGATCGCGTGCGCTGGATCTTGAGTAGTGGCTGTGGTCCTGGATCATCGGTCCTGGATGGATATCCTCGTGGATTCATCTTCCTATTATACACACATGCATTTCCAAACATTTGGACTACCTATGTTGCAAATGTATTATCTTTTAAATGTACACACGGCATCTATTGCACGTCTGTCCGTCCTGGGAGAGGGATCCCTCCTCTGTTGCTCTCCTGAGGTTTCTCCCATGTTTCCCTTTAAACTGGGTTTTCTTCTGAAGTTTTTCCTTGTACGATGTGAGGGTCTAAGGACAGAGGGTGTCGTATTGTCATACTGATATTCTGTACACACTGTGAAGACCACTGAGACAAATGTAACATTTGTGATATTGGGCTATATAAATAAACATTGATTGATTGATTGAACACCTCCTTAATGAGCCGGCTATGGCTCTCCTGCCTCCTTCTGGAGATAGAGGAGAAGCTGTTTGAACACTTGAAAGATGAAGAGCGTGTGAGCAAAGATTTAGGATCCAAGTTCCCAAATCCCCAAAGAAAATGATTATGACTTAAACTAAACTTATACGGTCTTTAGGGAGATTTGAGCATACATTTGAGCAGTTTATCCAAAAAATCATTTAGGACAACAGGAATGTTCATATTTTGGGAGTCCATGAACAAGGCCTTACACAACAATATTACTGTTGCTGTTGCTGTTAGTAAAACCTCACCAGATGTTCTTCAAATATGCAATATAGTATCCTCATAGCCTTTCTGCTCTTCGTGTAGACATCATGAGAAAACACGCACACTATTTCAAAGTTACATAAAACATGACATTTGGAAATAACCCTCTCTAATCCAAGGAACAACTTGTTCATCTTTCTACAATATGGTAATGTTGGCGAAGAACCAAGAGTCAATCTGTCCTGATTCAGTTTGGACGGACAAGATGTTGAACTTTCTGCAGCCTCTGCTGGCACATCTCACATGATCACGATGACGCAGAGAGAACTCTGAGGATTATTTTTTGACAAAACAAAAACAGCCTCTTTACTCAGTTAGATCTAATACATACACATGTGTGATGTGCTGCAGTCCTAAAGATTATTGAGCAAGCAAACTGAATTATTTACTTCAAAATTGTTAAAGACAAAAAGTGATCAGTGTTGCCAGCTGTTAATGCTTTGAAATGAAATGATGGAATGTGATGAGCAGGCCAAATGATCATGCGTTATGCCATGTAAGAGGCAGCCAGGATTACTGGGCTATTTGATAGAGGATTACAGAGTTAAAAGTTGCAAAGAGCATTGATGCTTTAGAATGAAAGAAAGCTATGCGCAGGCTTCAACAACCCTGGCATGTGTTTTGAGCATCAAAACACACACATCTTTGCACACTGCTGCCCATGAGATCTGCATCTATCATGTACTGTACTGTTTACATAATGCATTGCTTGCATTTACGTGAGAAAATAAGATAAATAAAGATCTAACCCATCCATTATTTTCTAAGATGAAATAGCTGAAATGACCAAATTCACATTGTCTTGTGTCATACGAGATGCATAAGGATTACAAAAAAGCATCATCTACTGTATGCACCCTTATGGTAGAAACAGGTCTGAACGAGAGAGGATGCAGATAGTGTGTCTGCCCAAGTCGTTTAAAACCTTGAGTCAAGAGAAACGGGCTCCGGCAGAGACAAGCCGCTTGCATCAGAGCAGACAACAAATGGAGATGGAGGATGAGGCTCAGTCATACGCACATGAAGTGGCAGCAGGAGGGGATATTGGAGTTTGGGTATTTCAGTCAGACAACTCACGTGTTCCTTTAACATGTTTATTAGAAGCAGCATATAGTTGAGTTTGGCGACTAGGCTCGGGTCTCATCACTCCACAGATATACATAGCACGATGAGTGATGATTAAATAACTAACCCCTGAGCCTACAGGTGGAAGCTGGGGCGGTGGTGGGGCAGCGAGCAGCAGCGACGTGGAGGTAGCTGCAGCAGCGACGTAGAGGTAGCTGCAGCAGTAGCAGCAGCAAGCAATGCATGGAGAGAGATCTGGCAGGTTAAATAGAGCGGCATATTAAGGAGACTCTGTTTGGTTGGTTGTAGAGTGGCAAGGGGGCGTTATGTATGAATGCAGCATAAGTGCTCGAGTTGACTGCCTGAACTAGCTCGCAGGCTTCGCCCCATTAATGTCAAATGAACAATGCCATTGGCCGAGGCATATCCGACGTGCCATCTGTCCAGGATGGTCTGCACAGATCATGTGCGGCTGCCGTGTGTGGTATTTGCAGATGTGGGAGACGAGGAACTGTGACGTAAATGTACTGTGACGCAGAGAGGATTAAACATATGTTAATGAAACTTTACAGTTACAGTTTGTCTCGAACCACAACTTCATCTAATGATTTTCCTGATTATGTGCAGAGCTGCTTGTTATTGTGAGGCTTCTACTCCATTAGAGAATCAAATCAAGTGGTTATCTCTTAAAGTTACTAGCTTAATACGATGTCAATTCTACGTGTTTCTCCTGATAGAGTCTCCTTGTGTAACTGCAGCTGAAGGTCAGTAACGAATGTTCTTGAAACAATTCTTGAAACAAATTCTCCACGTGATTGGACTGACTCAAACTGCATTGAAATCAATTTCATTCAGATGCAATTGTAATGTATGTTATCTCATTACTATGCACTTGACTATGAACCCATATGGACAATTTACTTTAAAATAAGAAGCTTTGAAGTTTTCATATCGTTTATTTACCCATATTACATCAACAATAGATTTAAAATCAAATCGATTTTTTGTTCCAGATCCAGTATCATGTAACAAAAATGGCAACTTAATTGACAATGTTGGACCAAAGAGAAACACCAACATAAGATAAGTTTGACATCACATATAAATGGATGACACAGCATTAAAGCGCTAAGACAGAATTACATAAGATGCACTGACTACTCAAAATTGTATTTGGGAGAAGCAAATACGAGCATTCTTCCATCAAATCAAATTACATCTTCATATAAAGCAGCAGTTTTAAACGTGTCATTTACAGTAAATGACAATGAAACGTATCAGATAACAAGACAAACAATGTATTTCGGACAGGAAATCATTTGAAAACAGTGGGGAAAGTCCTTGAATTACACTCACGACATAACGGCCATCATTCACATCTTTGCAACCTCTTCTCTGCCTAAAACAGAGGAAGAGATAATATTAAAACCAAGGAAGAAAACACAGTCATTCTTTCGAATATTGTACTTGTGTCAGAATCTATACTTTTATATTTTACTTTACAAAAAGATCTGATGCACAGTAAGACATTGGTATATTGCAAGGTCAGTTATTAGTTTTGCCTTGTTGGTAGTAGTTTAATAAAGTTCAGCTGTGACTCTGCAGTGTTCAGCTTTGCTTTTATGCTGCCTGTCTTCTGACCTCCTCCTCACCTTCTTGTCTTCACTGGAGTCTTTATTAACCAAGCCCTCGTCACTGGCGGCCTGCAGGCTGTCGAAGGTGCCCTGCCTCTCTCGCTCCAGCCCAGGTGAGCCGCCTCCCCTCCGCCTCTTCCAGGACTCCATGATGTCCTCCAGCCGGGTACACTTACCA
This sequence comes from Pseudochaenichthys georgianus, assembly GCF_902827115.2. Classification (NCBI taxonomy): domain Eukaryota; kingdom Metazoa; phylum Chordata; class Actinopteri; order Perciformes; family Channichthyidae; genus Pseudochaenichthys; species Pseudochaenichthys georgianus. The sequence continues at coordinate 25,688,258 of NC_047517.1, read as the reverse complement.
TCAGTAGTGCAGGCAAACATACCGATAGGCACAGCCAGCACCATGGCCAAAACTATCACCACTATATGAATCAGCTTCTCCCTCTGTTCCATCTCAGTAATGTCACTTCCTGTTACAAACACGATGCACTGCCCGGGACGTGGTGCCTGGTTCTTAAGGGTCACACAGATGTCATATTTGGTGGCACGCATCAGATCAGAGACAGAGTACGAGTGGATCCCAGGGCCGATGTAGATCATCTCCTTCTTATCAGTACCTGTACGGCCAAAGCGGATGGTGAACCAGGTTTCAGTTGGGTGGTCTAAAGCGGCGTGCCACTCGATGGTGATTCCACGTATTGTCTGTTTGGCGATACGGATGTCAATGTAGACATTTTCATCACCGGCCGCAAGTGGAGCTACGTTCCCAGGGAGGAGTGACGACTGGGAGCCGTCTTGAGAGAGGACGTCCAGGAAGATGGTGACAGAGGAGTTTCCAATAAAGTTGATAGCATTGCAGGTGTAGACACCACGATCAGTTTTATGGAGGGATGGGATCACGAGGAAGGATCTGATGGTTTCTTCATCCACTCTTTCCTGAGACTCTGGGGGTAAAACAATGAAAATAAATGTTAATTTGCGGGACATGAATGCTTGAATAATACAACTCATTTTGTAAATGTTCTTAAGAGATTATCCACATGTTATAACGTTGAACTGTGTCAGCAACACAATCAGTGACATGGCAGGGACTCTAGTGGCAGCAGCTGGCTGGTTGCGATGTGTTAGTAATGAACTAGATACTTGCAGTCATGATCTGCAGTAAGCACTCCACTCCAAAGGTCTAATGACGCAGATATTCATTTAATTGCACAGCTGACATTAGGTAGGCTACAGCACACTATAATCTCCCTACACTCTTAATCATAACTGATGGTGTTGGGCAGATTGAGAATCAGTGGTGATTATATCGCGTTGGGCCAATATCCAGATTTAGCTCTACTCATCTTAAAGAGGGGTTATGAGGTCTGCGATTAAAATGTGTTTAAGTAACTAATTCAGCAGAAGAAATCGCTCTGGATGTGTGGATAATATATCGTGCACATCGCACTCTTACCATGAAATCCTCTGATTATCTTCAGACCATATGTCCACCAAACAGCGGGCTCTGGCCTGGCCTTGGCGAGGCAGCGCAGGGTGAGGTTGGTCCCCTGGGGCATGCTGATGTTGGAGGACAGTGAGGTGATGATGGGCTTCACGCACGCCTTCAGCTCCACCTCATGGAAGAACTTTCCCTCCCTAAAGCCCGGCCCTGAGCAGGTCAAGTAGGAGTTCATCAATATAATCGGGGGGCTCAGGGACTTTATGAACTCCACAAAGCCCTTCAGGCGGCAGTCGCACATCCACAAGTTGTCGTGCAGAGCGAGTACGATGTTTGGCCCTAAAGCACTCGCATCCCGCTCCTCCGCGCTCTGTAGTTTTTGATAGAGAGGCCAGTTTTGAAAGACCTCCTTTGATATGACTGTAAGACGATTGAAAGATAAGTCTAAGTAAGTCAGACCTGGCAAATATTTTAACGCGTGCTCCGGCAGGACGTCCAGCTGGTTGTGCTTCAGGTCCAGGATCTTCAGTCCCGGCGTTTCCTCGAACGCTGTCCATGGTACTGAGCGGAGCTTGTTGCCCTGGAGACGGAGCTCGGTCAAGTTCCCCAAACCCTCCAGACCCTTTGAGTTGATCACTGTGATGTCATTGAAGTTCAACCACAGGTTCTCTAATGCAGGGGTGTTTGAGAATGCCCCTCTTGGTATTTCAGTGAAGTGACATTTTTCTATGCGGATCTTGGTCATATCATCTGGAAGGTTCTCTGGTATGGCACCAAACGCACTCTCCTCCATACATATGAGTGACCTGTGATTAAGGGGGAGAGTTTAAAGGAACAGATGGTAACTGTGTCGCCTAATGCTTTATAAACCTGAAATATACTAACACCACACATTACAGCTACTAGCTTCAATATAGCCCCTATAGCTTACTTTTATACGCACTCTTTAACCATATGTCTTTTAATTGCTCTGCCGTCACCGACTGACACAGTTGGGATAAAACTACCTGAGCCTTGGTGAAGCTACAAGACTTACCTTCCATGACGGTCTTCTACACAGCTGCAGCCGCGTAAACATTGAGCATAAGTTTCATGCGCCTTGATGTTAAGCACAGCTATAACTAGGAGGTAACAAATTATGTCCATAGTCCGAGAAAAATCCTTAAATTGAGGGTTACATTCGTGCTCAAGACATGTCGAGTGTGGCTGCCGAGTGAAGCCTGCTAAGCTTAATCCCTGACAGACCGCGAACCAAACAAGTGGCATCTAATTCCTGGGTGAGACATGCCAGTGTCAGCAGGTCTGACATACTATATAAGGCACTTTTTGGCAAGTCAACCTTTATAAAGTGTGTGTAAGTAACCAGAATGTTCAATACATTCGTTTTTGGTTTGAATCCCCTTGTACAAAATAACTGATTCATTTGATTGTCTTGTGAATAAAGAGCTAAAAGTAGAAATGTCATGCTTAGAAATCTGGAGGAGTTGTTCAAAAGCTGATTATATCAGTGTATTATTTCAGTTTTTTGAAATATAAAGGAATAATTCATTAAGATTAACAAAGTTATTACAACATACAAATCCCTAATAAGAGACAAAAACTGATCAAAAATGTGGAAAAACCTGAAATGATTCCTGGAAATGTGTTTGATCAACTTAATAAAGAGCATACATGATCACCCTTTCCACTTCATTGCAGGAGAAAACACTTGAACTGCATTGATTTATAACATTATAAAATAATGTATAATATAAATGTATTAATATGTTGAGGTGAGAGATATAAAAACACACAGTACCACTAACTGGATATGTATATATAAAAGTTTATTCAACTATAATCAAATAATATCATTGGAATAAATAGATCTACATTTAATGGGGCAACCTCTAGTGGCACACAACAGGAGATATTTCAGTATGTGTCTCACTGAAAGGAATGAGACTGTCTTTAAACATTTTGCATAATTTCCACCTTATTTACATTGTGTCATAGTTCAGTCCTTTCTGTACTTCTCTCCAGCTCCAGCTTCTCTCCATACGCCAGTGTTGAACCATGCCTATGTGTATATCTTCTCTGAGAACATATGACAGATATATACAGAGGCACAGACATAAATGTATATGTAAGTGTACATCATCTAGTACATTATATACAAATAATACACATACATATATGATATACACAATAGATTTTCTACCGGTGCGTTCCCTTTATGTCAGATCAAGTTGCAGAGGTTTCTTCGCTGAGCCATGAAAGTGAGATAAAATATAGTTTACAACTTTTAACTTTTGACATGTTTTCTCTTACAGGCGAATTAATAAATAAAACATGAGCGTGTTTGCATGTTGTTTTACCATTAATGTTTGGATACTTTTGGACAGAGTTTAACTTTTGTTAGAGTTGTTAAGTTGATTAATCTGTTAATATCCCTCTAAACTGATATTTCCATTATAGTGCAACGTGCAAAAGTCCTTTGATAAAAGTTGGTTCTCTGTGGCGATGGAGTTGGTGGCATGATCCAGCGAGGAGGGACGGATGGGGGGGTATCCCAAGGTGTGGGCGTACGGGAGCGCGTTGGAGGGGGACTGACGTCGGGATGTTGCTGAGGGCGAGAGCAGGGGCAGTGATGTGGATATGGATGTTGATGGAGATGGGGGTTGTGATGGGGGTGGTGATGGCGATGTGGATGAGGATGGGAATGAGAATGAGCATGGTGATGCGGATCGGTTTGCGGATGCGGATGAGGATAAGGATCGGTTTGGGTGTCAGGTTGGGGATGGGGATGGGAATGGGGATCGTTTTGGGTATGGGGATGTGAATGGGTGTTAGGGGTCGGACTGGCACGTGGGAGCGGGTGAGTGCGAGGAAGATGGCGTGGCGCAGGTGCTGGAGCTGGAGCATGACGTCAGCAGAAGTACTCGTTAGGTTGTCCCTCTATCTTAGCCGTGGCCTCAGAGTCCAGGCTGGATCGGGCCGACAGAAGCCTGTTGGATTCCTCTGGGTTCACTCTGTTCAAATACTCGCCCTCAAGCCCTTTGGCCTTCGTACCAGGCGACAGCGTCTCAAAGGTCACATATGAATCTTGGATGTCCTTGGTTTTCTTTCCCCAGTACTTTTGAATGCGTCTCTTCAGAGCCCCGCAGCACACGATGACAGTGAGCGGGACTGCGATGATACAGGCCACCGTGATCACAATCACATTAATCAGCCTCTGGGTCGAAGTTGCACTGGCTGCTTCATCAGTGGAAAATATCACACACTGCTCCTTCTTGGGGATCAGCCCCCTCACACAAACGCAAGCAATGTACTTGGTTCTGGGCACCAGGCCTTCGATGAATACACGGTTTTGCCCTGCCCCAACATTGATCTTCCTCATGTCCCTCTCTCCAAACACAGCATACAGCACACTAAACGCTGTTGTGTTCTTGGCTTTAGGGGCTCTCCAGTTCAAAGAAATGGTATTGTCTGTGTCCCCCACCACCTTTACTGAGCGGACCACCCTGTCGGGGTCCTGCTGCAGTGATGACGTGTTGGCCGCCAGGTTGCTTAGATTAGTCTTCTCCAGATCCAACAGTGCATCTGGGTTGGAGGAGGTGGCAGGCCCCAGGGTGGCTCTGTCTGCCAGGCTGTAACTGGCTAGTCCCGGATCAGGACCAAGACCAGGTGGAAGGCCTGGATCCAGGGCGGGCAGGGTTGAGGGGGTCGAGGTTGGAACCACATATATGGCCACCAGTTTCTCCTGGTAGGCAGCTTTACCAACAGGCTTGGGTTTCTTGACTTTGGCTTTCTTGTCATTGCTGGTTTGGTTCCCCTCTGGTTTTGGTGAGTTAGACACAACAAGAGAAATGACAGCTTCAGCATTTCCCGCATAGTTAGTGGCCTTGCAGATGTATTTCCCCGAATCCCGATAGGACACAGCAGGGACACTGAGGATGGACCAAGTGATTCCCTCTTTTGAGGTCTCCTGCTGGACTGCGATGACAGAGAGGGGAAAATAGTATTGTTACACAATGGTTACAAATGGATAACGTATGATAAAGCACTCAAATATGACGTTTCTTTTATATGAAAGAGCCCCTTTCATTGATGCGGAAAATGAAGCAATGGTCACAGGCAGTGTTGCATAACTCACTGTTTTTGCCACAGCTGTCAGTCAGACGTACAACCTTACTATCTCCACTGGTTGCTTTCTGTTTAATTAACAACAGCAGTACAGACAAAGGCCTCTTATCTCAGCACAATGCAGAGAGAGATCCTGACAGTCAAAGACCTGCTGACTCACCTGTTCCATTAAGTTGCCTCCCATCTGCCTTGCGCCATGTCAGGTCTGGGATGGGGACTCCAATGGTCCCACAGCGCAGCAGCACATTGTTCCCAACAGCGCTCCGGACTCGTGCCACAGCTGTGTGTATACGTGGGAGCTGGCAGCGCCGAAGCTCTGCGTCACTGAACAAAACCCCGGATACACTCTCTGGAGCTGAACACCGGAGCCTTGTGTCAATGAACGCCACCGAGAGAGTGGGAGACTTCTGGAACTGGATCAGGTCGTAGAGCCGACAGTCACACACCCAGGGGTTGTCGTGGAGACCTGAGGGTGAGGGTAAAAGTGAGGCTACAAGGAAGACGAGCGTCCAGCTGTGAGCAAAGTGATAGAGCAGCCTGCAGATGGCCGGTGTGGATGTTAGCATGCTAATCCTGTAAGAGGATTAACATTTAATTCATAAACTACAACGGCAATGATGATGATGATGATGATGATGATGATGATGATGATGATGATGATGATGATGATGATGATGATGATGATGATGATGATGATGATGATGATGATGATGATGACGACGACGACGACGACGATGATGATGATGGTGGTGATGGTGATGATGATGATGATGTGATCAAGGACAGGTTAGCCGTCCTTTCAACTTTCTCTCCTGACTTTTCTGCACATGAGAATAGGTGAAACACAGAAAATGAGCGATGAACTTTGTATTTCACACACACACACACACACACACACACACACACACACACACACACACACACACACACACACACACACACACACTGACATGACAGTATGTGTCAGCAATTATAACTTATCTTAACACATATTTAAAATTATTACTAATTTGTTTTATTATATTATTATTATTATTATTTATTATTTTATTTTATTTATTATTTTCATTTAAACAAGCTTCCATTTATGGTTGACCACAGAGTCATAATTATGTACAAAGACATTAATAATCTGCTTACAATTACAACATAGAATATCGTGTATGTAAACGACTTAAAAATAGTTTTTTAAATAAAGTGTTCCTTTGGTCTTTAATGCAGAATGTGTTACATGGTTTCCAAAGCACCTCTTCAAATATTAATGGGGAATTTTTTTGATTAACTACTACCGACCATCCACAACCATACATCAAACGATGCGTTGCTTAGCAACTGCTTTTTTCAGCTTCCATTCAAGATTGATTAATTAATTAATACTCTTCCATTACGCACAGTGTTAAAAGATATACCTTTCGTATTTTTAATTGAGACTTGCATCCTGACTGAAGTCCTTACCAAGTATCATCTTGGAGCTCTCTGGCCCTTGAACAGGTTTTGCTACGATCCAGGTGGACAGCACCTCTGCCGGCAGGGTCAGCAGGCTGTTGCTGGACAGATCCAGGTAGGTGAGGTTCTTGATGTAAGTGGTGGCCTCCGCTGGCAGCGAGGTGAGCTGGTTGTTGTGCAAATCGAGAAGTCTGAGACTGGGCATGTCCATCAGAGAGTCCCAGGGAAAGGCGGTGAGGGCATTCCCGTCCAGACGAAGCTCCTCCAAGTTGAGCAGTCCCCGGAAACTGTCCGGGCTCAAGGCGGAGAGCGTGTTGAAAGACATCCACAGGAATTCCAGACTGGAGAGGTAGATGAAGGCTTCGCTCGGTATCCGCTGGATGGCCGTCTTCTCAATGCGCAGTTTGGACGTGTCAACAGGAAACCCGACAGGCACAAGAGATATCTCGGGATCATTGCAGATCACACTCCTATAAAGAGATACAGACATTTGTTAATTAGTGTGCACTTCCAGATAACCCTTCAAAACGTTTACATTTAATGACATGTGAACATTACAAAGTAAATGAAAATAAAAAGTTTGGAGACTTGAATTGAAGTCTACAATTAAATAATGTTAAAATATAAGGGATATAACAGTGTTATGTTCACTAGCAAATACATGTGTGGCTAATCAATCTGGAAAAAAATATTTCCAAAGCCATCCGAACTCTCAAAAAAACGCATAGATAGGAAGGTTGAAATTGCCTTTCAGAGATAATCCTGCATTAAATAAAATTGGACCGACATGCACTCCCTGAATTATCTTTGGAACACGTGTTCAGCTCTTTGCAAGCATCTGTCCTCATATAAGTATACCTGTGCATTTAAAAGATGTGTCTGTGCGCAGAACAATTGCTTTTGTGTGTTTTTGATTTAAAATCATTTGCATTTGGACATCCTTACCTGGCCTTTGATCCATCACTCAGGTTGTGGTAAAAACAGCTGCACTGCGACGGGCAGGAGCTCACTGGGGAGAAAAGCTCACCTGTGCCCAAGTAAAGCCCCAGGAGCAGGACGAGGAACATTTTGGCCCTATTTTACGCATACGCAGTTTACCTACATGCGCCCAGTTTGCGCCCACTGAAGTTAAACAGACTGGACTTTTTTTCTCTCATTTACAGGAATATCATCCGCATCGCTTTGTCCCACCGCTTCGCTGTCCCATAGTGATCCGACTGTTATGAGTCCCGAGATAAAAAGGATAGACAAGGATTAGCGAAAGGACTGGCGTTCTTTTCATTTGGATGCGTATTCCATCCCTGAATCCGATAGGCTGCGCAGAGACATCCCTATTTATTATCACAGAAACAGAAACACTTCCGAAATGGTCATAATCCACTGTGATGTTTGGATTTTTTATTTCCCTCCAATGTAGTTTGTTCATTTGAGCCCTGCCGTGACTGTTAATCTGTAAATGGGCAGCGCTGTGTTTTACCACAAGGTGGCCCCTATAGAACACAGCCTGTGGCTCCTACCTTGGAGCTTTTGCTCTCAACAGATGCTCACTCAACATTGTCTAAATATATCCATACTTTGTTCTTATTCAGGGTACTTCTCATATTTGAATAACATGACAACTAACACCGCTTCCGTCAGAAGGCAGATATAGATACTTTGATTTATCTTAACAGTGATTTTACAGTAATATTTTTCATGCAAAGTAGGACCCTGCTACTGGTGCCTGAATCACTGATGAGAAATTAGAAAAAGTTTCACCACACAGTGTCCCTCATCACAGATTAAAAGTAGTAAAATTAAGTCTACTTGATTTAAGTGTTTTATTAACTTTTTTTAAGAGGTGATAATTGTTTTGTATTAAGAATGAACTTAGTAAAGTATGGTATTACATTCCTGACATTAAAGATCAACCAAACCACAACTAAATGTACTTGACTGTATTGAGAAACCATTAAGATGCCCTTACATTTAGGTACAACTGTTTTCTTACTAATAAAAACTTATATAATACTACTTAAAATAGTTTATTCGAGCTTTATTTTTCTTGTTTTACACTTATTTTCTTTGAAATATTCTTGTTTTACATTCCTGTTATTTGAGGTGTTCTTGGAAATCATTCTAATCCCATTAAAATATATTTTAAATGTATTATTCATACATTGGTATACTTTATGATGGTATCTTATATATTATAAGTATTGTATTAGTTATAGTTAATTTTGTACCTGGGCATTCAGTAACAGGAAACAAAGAATGATTTTTTTCTAAATGAATGTAATGTGTCAGAAGAAAGAAAAAGACAAAAATAGAAAGAAATGTATGTTAAATCCGATTGAAGGAAAGAAACTCACAGATGCCTTAAGATTTCCCCTTTAGTAACGGATCGTAGTCCTACGAGAGAATAATACCTCCAACTGTAAAAGCTTTTATTTCGCAATGTTGCTAAATACGGCATAAGTTATTTGGCATAAGATCTGCGTTCCCTGGTATTTCTTCACACTGAATTCAGTGTTACACTTTGTTAGCACTGTGTGCCAACTCTGTCCGTAAGAGATGACGAAACCCTGGCCTTTATTATGTGCAAACTGCTTGGCAGCAAGAACCCACTTTACATCCAATTGTTATTTACTACAGACCCAGGTCAAAGGCTTTACTACAACAAAGGATGATAGAGATGAATAAATCCTATCGATTGGTAATGATATATCAAAAGAAATAGTAAGAGTCTGCCTTGATATTTGGCCTACATTTAAGATTGATCACACTCTTTAACCTCTTATACGTTATATCCCTTTGAGTCACAGGTCAGTCCTTATGAAGGGTTTTACAATGGTGCATGTCTGTACTGAGGCTGAAGGTGTTGAGCAATCATGCTCGAAACATTCCATATTGCACTGCAAGTAGTTAATCTCATTTGCTGAAGCCAATGAATAAAGCCACCCTTTACATCGTATGAACCAGAAGACTGGACTTAGTTTGAGCTGCAATGTCATTCAGTGTGCAAAAAATCTAAAAAGAACCCATAAGAAGCATTTGAATGAATGGGATTTTGGAACATTGATGTATCATTTAATATCAGTCCTTAATAAATAAAGTAAGAGTTGTCAAAATAGAAATTTAGAATTTGCTCAAGTGGTGCACGACCACTTTCAGCAGAAAAGGACATGAAAAAAACATCCAAATACTATTGCATTTACTTTTTTTGTTTCAACAATTCTTTACCATTTTATTTTATTTTAATTTAATATTACATTTTATAGCGTGTTTTTTTTAGTGTGACCATTTAAAATATCAAATTTCAACTAAAAATAGCAAACTGCATTCATGTGACCCTTAAACTCATGTTGGGGTCAACTAAGGGCATATGGATTGTGGGAGCTTTTGTTGGGAGCCATTGGTTTTACAACGGGATATAAAGTGTCCAAAAATGTATATATATATATATATATATACATTTTTGGACACTTTATATGCCTTAAGATATATATATTTATGTAAAATGGACCTTGACCATTATGCATTTCCATATGATTAAGGACTTTTCACACATTTTCTTATATATTTCCAAGATTTTTGATCTTATAATCCTGGGACTGAAACATTTTGAGCAACACAAACTCATGATAGTGTCCCCTACATCCTTATGGCCTGAAAAGCTTACAATGGTGTTGCAACGAAGCATGACAAATCCATTGAAGCCTGAGGATGATGGCTGGATGTCATGTCATTCACATACATCTGAATGGGAACGAAGCCTTTTATTTTATGTCACATGTTTTTATCTTATCGCCCAGGAAAACTCTTTCTGTTGAAACAGCTGAGTAAAGGGGCAGTTTGCCTAATCCTAGGGTCAAGTAGTCATTATTCTGAGACCAAATTAACACATTCTGTGTAAATGAACCCCTAACATACAGGTCTGCTTCTTAAGTAGCTTTGCAGTTGGACATTCTTTTTAATTTAATCCACACATATATGTTGTTTGAGCTCTGCTTTGAAGTTATATGATATGATGTAAAATGGACCTTGACCATTATGCATTTCCATATGATTAAGGACTTTTCACACATTTTCTTATATATTTCCAAGATTTTTGATCTTATAATCTTGGGACTGAAACATTTTGAGCAACACAAACTCATGATTGTGTCCCCTACATCCTTATGGCCTGAAAAGCTTACTATGGTGTTGCAATGAAGCATGACAAATCCATTGAAGCCTGAGGATGATGGCTGGATGTCATGTCATTCACATACATCTGAATGGGAACGAAGCCTTTTATTTTATGTCACATGTTTTTATCTTATCGCCCAGGAAACTCTTTTATGTTGACACATGTTGTGTCTTGAGTTAAAAAAGGACAATTACTTTGGTCATCTATTTTTTAAGGCTGATGCCATGTTGGTTTAATCTCTTGAGGTCAGTCTGATTATCAAAAGTTATATTCCTATACAAAAAACTAAAATATGTCCACAAAACCACGGCCTACGTGTCCAATTGTATATCCAATAGTCCCTGTGAGAGTCCTGCCATATGGGACAAAGGATTAATAAAGATACAGATCAACAGTACTTACATGGATCCTCTGTGTGGTCTCAATAATTACTTTGTGTCATCAATCAGGGAATGGAGAATTACTAACCTATAATGAATTAAACTACATCACATACATTATATTAAATAAAAACTGAATGTGCTTGAAATGTTAAGGCAAAATGAATTAAACACAATCTCTAGCAAGAACATGGAAGTCTGAAAATAATGGGGTTATTTGTGTTATTTCTTAGTGGAGAGAACCGTTTGTGATTGGAGGGTTTTGTTATCTTCCTTATTGTGGGTGTAGCTTTGATTGGCAGGGGATGGGGCTCTGCAGGCACCTGTTGTGTCTCCTTAAAGCGACGCAGATCTGTGGGCTGCATCAAACGCGTCGTCAGTCCTTTGACATCAGCAGCGGCTGCATCCTCACCGGGAGGCTAGTACACAAAGGCTTGTTGTGTAACTAATTGAGGGCTTTACTATTGCGGTGGGCAACTACGCATTAAGGGTTGCGGTGTGTGTGGTTATGTTCATTAAGACATTCCAGCACGGATTGGGGCGAAAGCGAGTGGGGGGCTTTACATAATAAAGTGCATGCTTTTCACGTGAAATGCCCCTTTAAAAGCAGGCTCCTTCAGCCAAACAGAAGCACACCGTAAACCACCGGGTTGGAAGGAGTGAAAAGTCTGTGACAGCTGTACTCGTGTCAATTCGGCGTCAGGATGGTCTCGTCTCGGCCTTTACCAGATGGCTTCTCCGACTTTGATGTGTTCTCTCTGGGAACTATGCTGCTGGTGGAGGGTGAGTAATTTTGTTTTGTGCCGCAATTGAGCCAACATTACATTACATTGCATTTAGCTGACGCTTTTATCCAAAGCGACTTACAATAAGTATATTCGACCAGGAAGACACAACCTTGAAGAAAACAGAATGTACTGCGAGCCTGCTCCCGCTGTGAGGCATTAACCTATGAAAGGACCTGACGCCAACCGGTCACTGATAGTATAGTGTTGTGGTAGGCAGGGTCTGTTTTTCACTAAAATCGCAAATTAATTCACGTATAGTCTGTAAACAAAGACCTGACTGCGATGTTTACAAGCAGGAGCATGTTTATGAAATGTCACGGTGCTGCATGTTGCGCAGAAAGCACCTCTGTATCTGCGCGCACTGATATCCATCCATCGCCACACACTGCCTTCATTCATGATTGTTTATTTATGTTTTCCCAAAGGCATGCTGGGCTTCATTCTAAATGCGGTGACAATCGTTGCTTTCCTGAAAGTGAGAGAGCTCAGGACCCCCAGCAATTTCCTTGTGTTCAGTTTAGCGATGGCTGATATTGGCATCTCTATGAACGCCAGCATCGCCGCTTTCTCCAGCTTCCTGAGGTGAGTGATGTAACCGCCCCTTTCATAACAGATGCCAAGGTCTGAGTCAATGTGGCCAAATGAAATGTAATGTGCATATAATACCTGGCAAGCTACCCACAATATGATTAATGTACACGTATCTGTAAAATCGATACAGGGAGGAACAATCAGGGGTGTAAAGTGGAGGGGGAGTGGTCGATACAGGCTAAATCCTGTGTCATAATGTACCCTGCAGCTGCAGGGGATTTTCAAACTGGAAGAGTGAGATTAGATGCTGCTCTCATATGGGTCTAAGGATAATAACAACTATTGTATATATTATTTGTGTAAAGACCCATAGTCTGAAATTAATACATGAACTGCTTTCATAAATCATTGCTTCTATGAATGTCTGTGTTAATATTGTATCTACATTTGACAAATAATTGTTTTGACTAATTAATTCATCACTTTCCTCTGTCTCCAGGTACTGGCCTTATGGCTCTGAGGGATGCCAGACTCACGGTTTCCATGGCTTCATTACAGCTCTCGCCAGCATCCACTTCATGGCCGCCATCGCCTGGGACAGATACCACCAGTACTGCACCAGTAGGTCAACATCTACTATGTCCCCTGCCCTGAAATACACAATTACAGCTAATGGCATTCTTCTTTCCCTCCCCCCCCTGAAGCACAGGCTCTCACACAAGAACACACACAGTCACACACACACGACATCCAAGTACACCGAGCGGGTTATTGTTCTTGGTCTCCAGCTGATCTTAAGACCTCCTGCTATTCTGAAGAGGCCAGCTGCCAGTTGTCTTTTAATTTGCCACAGGCCGTTCTTGCACCCTGTTGGAATAATGAACAAATATCCTTTTAAAATACAAACATTGTTATAACAAATAATAACATAGTGTTAAAACTGCGACCTGGAAGGCTTGATGTTGAGAAGAAAGTCATATATTTTCATGGTGATACATTAAAAAAACTGCTCTCTTGCTATTTTTGAGTCATCGTTAGTTGCAGAATAGAAGTGAAAGAGAATGTTGCCCAGCACATGATCTGCAGTTTACACCATTTACCGTGCTTATTAGAAAGCTAGTTACTAGTTTTACCACATAAAAGGAAATCACTTTTATAGTTGCGTGGCCTTTGTTGGAGGTGTTAGAAACTGATGATTGTGATCCTGTTCTTATCAGGGACAAAGCTGCAGTGGAGCAGCGCCATCACTCTGGCTGCGTTCGTCTGGCTCTTCACTGCCTTCTGGGCCGCTATGCCCCTCATCGGATGGGGAGAGTACGACTACGAGCCCCTTAGGACCTGCTGCACTCTGGACTACACCAAGGGAGACAGGTGCTGTACACACACACACACACACACACACACACACACACACACACACACACACACACACACACACACACACACGCACACACTCTTCACAATGAAAACACAATTCAAATAGATGTCAATGCATTGTCTGTCCCTCACAGGGAGAAGTTTATACAGATTGTACAGCTGTTGTTCATTTTTATCTCAACAGAAACTACGTGTCCTACTTGATCCCAATGTCCATCTTTAACATGGCTATCCAGGTGTTTGTTGTCATGTCCTCTTACCAGGCCATTGCCGAGAAATTCAAGAAGACTGGCAACCCCAAGGTAAGTTAAAAAACAACAACACCAACAACAACAACAACAACAACAACAACAACAACAACAACAACAACAACAACCAAAAACAACCAAAGACTAAATCCACTCCAACAACTTATGAACATATTTTCATATCAGAATGGAGGCAGACTGGTTTGCTTTACTTGCTCCAAAATCGATTTTAAACGCATGCTTGATGCAGAGGAATTTAGAAAACACTATAAATCCAAGACAATAGTAGTTGTAAGTAACAGAGAATTTGTAACAAATACACAATTAAGATAATGATTATTTCTGCTTTGAAAGCTTACATTGGCAGTGGTGGACTTAAGTGCAATGTTAGTTACTTAACTTGTTAGCCACTTCTATCTTCTCCCCCGTATTTATTGGAAAGCTTGAGTCTATTTTTACAATAGTTTAAACATACAAAAGGCTTATAAAATATATTCTTCTTTTAATTAAACTAACCAAAAGTATAAACACTTATAGCTAAAACAATTAGGACATTGATTAGCAAAAATATTTTAACGCTAAGACATCACATATATAAGGTTCATAAAACAGGAAAACCTTTCATTTATTTTTTATTAATTTGAAATATTGCACTATTGTTTAGAACAAACAATCATTTGAAATATATTACTTTGGACTTTGAGAACGTGTGTTGGTTTGTGATAATTTTCACAAACCAACACTGACATCTATCCATCTCTTTCTGGTGTAAGCATGAGAAGCCACTTCCTCCTGTGGGCATATTCAGAGTGACAAAACAGACAGTGAATGGGCAGCATGCAGGCAATGACATACTGTATATAGGTCACTTCCAGGGGGAAGACCGGGTGCTTCATAGGGATTGTGGACATTAGCTGGTGCGTGGTGAAAAGAACAATGTATCTGTGAATGGCGAGTTCAATAATGGACTTCCTCAGGGCCTGAATCAGGTTGCCTCACTTTATGTTGCATTAAGCCATTACTAACAGTCATCTGAGTTGGAGACACTTCCATCACACGCTCAATGGCTCCGGATCTCAGACACCGAGCTCTCCACCAGAGCAATATCCTTGTGGAAAATATAGTCACACAATATGCTATGAAAAGTTGGGGGCATACACTTGCCTGTTCAGAATCAGAATACTTTTATTAGTCCCACGGAGGGGAAATGTGCGTAGTTACAGCAGGAAAAAGAGCCACAGACAGCTTAATGTTACATATGTTACATATGTTACATGCATTAAAAAAAAGTACTAAGTTATGATAGAACAAAAAATAGAACAAAAAATGTAAAGTTACATAATTTTCAAAATACACATCCTGTAACAGTTCTTAGGATTTAGCAGCCAGGTATATATTACACAGTTATTAACGGCATATATATATATTGCACATATTGCACATATTGCACATAGTTGGTTGGTATTTAGCAGCAAGGGGTAATATAGTCTGTGTTGTGGTGTGTGTAGGGGAGGGGGGGTCTACTAGGGGCTGTGCTGGTTGTATAGTCTGACCGTTGCAGGAAGGAAGGACCTGCGGTATCTCTCCGTGTGCAGCAGCCTGTCGCTGTTGGTCAGAAGTTGCGTCCGATGCTTTATAAATATCTTCAAATGCTTCTGTACCTGGCTTTTCAGGTCAATACTCAAAACCAGAAGTTGTGTGTGGAAAATGTAACTTAGTCTAAAGATCATATAACTTCAAAGCAGAGCTCAAACAACATATATGTGTGGATTAAATTAAAAAGAATGTCCAACTGCAAAGCTACTTAAGAAGCAGACCTGTATGTTAGGGGTTCATTTACACAGAATGTGTCTCAGAATAATGACTACTTGACCCTAGGATTAGGCAAACTGCCCCTTTACTCACTAGCTGTTTCTTTTGTATAGCTGGGCATGAGTGGTCTTAGCACAGACACTGCTTCTCTCCCAGACATGATCCCAGGCGTGTGACTGCACCTCATGACTCGAGGCATTTGTGTCTCCTTCACTGCTTATGGTTGATTTGTAACTACATTAATTGGTATCCCTACTACTCTCTCTCTATCTCTGTAGTTCAACCCCAACACTCCTCTGAAGACCATGCTGCTGTGCTGGTGCCCCTATGGCGTCCTGGCCTTCTACGCCGCTGTGGAGAACGCCAACCTGGTCTCCCCCAAGCTCAGGATGGTAAGGACCATCCACTAGAATTATTTTAGAGGCACACATACATAGAAAATATCTTAAATATGTAGAATTTTAAGATGCCTCAGTGGCAGAAAGGATTGTGGACCAATTCCCAATGGAATATACTCATAACGATTCTACACACAGTGGTGTTAAATAATTAGCTGAACAAACTGCTCTGCTTTATCACTTGATAACTCACCCCTCTCTGTGCAGTTGGCTCCCATCCTGGCAAAGACCTCCCCCATCTTCAACGCCTTCCTGTATGCTTTGGGAAATGAGAACTACAGAGGAGGCATCTGGCAGTTCCTCACCGGGGAAAAGATTGAAGTTCCTCAAATTGAGAACAAGTCCAAATAAACTAAACATGTAAACACATACACTTACTGTTGTGGTGATTTCTCATAGGTACCTATGTTTCTGTTTGTGAGTGTTAGTGCATGTGCTGTGTCTTGAACAGAGGTGGCCTTTTTCCCTTTTCAACATCTGTCCAGGAATAGTTTTCCTTTGTTCCTACAGTAGTGTTATTTACATTTTGTCAACCGAATATATGAATTGGCCTATTAAGGAAAAATAAATACACACATTCACATTGTGAGATACTTGAAGAAGGACTTCTAAGTGAAGAATGATTTCTTTATAGTATGTTAACACAACATGGCTACTTCTGTAACAAACACACCATTTTTCAGTTTTTCTCTGGTAAATGTGTGATTTAATTTGATTTCTCTTATTAGATACGGATGATTTTCATAATGGGTTCCTTTTAACAAATTCTCTAAAACTGACGTCATTTGGGATGACCATATGTTCTAATAATTGATTTAAAATATAAAGAGGGTTATCTAAGGAGCTTCAAACTAAATAGACATATACTAGCTAACAGAGGGTGTGTCCGATGTATGAACCGTTCACCTCTCTGGGCCTGACAGACAGGAAGACGTCCTTCCTTGTTTATTGCACCTGTCAATGAAATTTGAAAGTTTGTACATGCCACTATCGTCATGCGATGGGTGGTCGCGAGTGACCTTTGTATCCAGAGTAGAACTGCACTAATCCTCTAAACAAGAGGACCATTCTTCAATACACAGCCCCCACAACCAGTTGGAGATTAGTAGATGGCTTTAGATTAACTGGACATGCTTCTGGCCTGTAGATTTACATTTCTGCATAACACTTACATTGAGAAATAGGAGGAGTCTGGTTTAGATTCAGCTCTAAAATGTAATTACCTATGGGGGCTCCTTCATGTTATTGAAATCCCTTCTATGCTTGAGGATAAGGACAGTATTTAATTTATATATTACATTTTTCAAACCATAAATAATAATAACTACAACAAATGTTTTCCTTCACATGATGTTTCCTTTTAATCCTAAAAAGAGCATTACTTAGATATTTCTTTGAAATGTATTGTTTCACCACAGCGTTAGACACAACTCAATAACATACTGGTTATCATACAATCAATATTACTACAGTAGGTTTCAAAAAGCAAGTGTTCCACTCCAGTGAATTTGTTTTAATTCAGCATGTGTTGTTTGTGATGGGGTAAAGGAGTGTCAGCAACATATGACAAACGTATACAAATGTGTTAAGAACTTAAGTAGGTGGACATCTTTTCACCATATGGATACTTGCTATATAATGACACATCATCATTTAAAAGCTCAGAAGCACAAACAAGCCCATTCACAACTGAACTCTCCCACTAAATGAAAAATGGCTGATTGTAAGTGGGTCGTCCTTATATATCTGTTAGTGGTGATCACCAGATGTTAGGAGCCCAGATAGACAATAGTATATACACTGTTCAATGTTTCATTTATCTTATTTCCCCCAATTGCTGTTTAAAGAAGACCAGAAGTGATCTGTGATTAACCTAAAAAAAACTAAATGTCGAATATCCAGGAATTCTTTGATTATTAATAATAAAGGAGGTCTGGACTAATTGCCTTTTTTTGCTGTATTATTATGAGTGAAAACATATTAAACCCACCATTAATAAACAAGTCAGGGCATTAAAATACCCACAGTGGCAGTTAAAATGATATTGCGTGCAGCGCTGGAAGGTATTGGCTTTATATCTATACCAGGGCCAATCTGTACATAGAGCATTTTACAATGGTCATTCTGTCTATTGAGTACTTTAATCCTGTTTTTAATATTTTTACTTAAGTATTTATTGACTTGAGTAACAGTGCGGTTTGAATGAATTAAACATACAACATAGTGTTTTTGTACTACTTGTGCTTGATTAAAGAGGGGTGTTTTTCACCACTGAACGTGTGTCCATGCAATTACATAGACTTTCCACCAGCACGATAAAGATAACACCCAGAGGTCACAACATACAGTAGAAGCCCCAGTTGGGGTTTCTAAGCAGATTAATTGACGCCAGCCTGTCAGTGGAGCAGGTTGTTGCGTAATAAAGCAGAGATACAGCAGCCCTGTTGTCATCAGCATCACTCTCATTTGTTCCAGCTAATTCAGTCCTCTGCAGGGAGAACTTCACAGATTAGACACTTCAGATGTCACGTAACCCTCTTGAAAAAAGGATTACATGTGCTTCACGCATCCGCCATGAGCAGATTATTGTCATTATAATCAATATAAAACTTCCATCAGACCCTTTATGACAGGGACATCCAAGTCCCCAGACACTGATGGACATATGGAGCTGTCATCTGCTGGGAAGAGTTACTTTGACCCCACTTCTTAAACCGCTGCAGGCCAATATGATCAGCTGGGCCAACATAAAGGGATTTTTAGAGATTCTAGGAAGATTATGCACTAAAGAATTAGAAAAGTGAATGCATTACTTTCTTCCTCTCCTTTCTCTCTTTGGTTTATTATTATTGAATGGTGATTTTTCCACGTCATAGATGATGCTCACAGATTAATTATTTAAACCGCACATGGCCAGAGATTTACGTCTACTGCTGGATTATAATATAGTTATAGTCAATCCCAATGTCTGGCAGCAGACCACAGTTAGCGCTTTTTTTTTCTCCCTCTCTTACAATCAAACATATTCAGGTACTTAGAGTCCACTGAGGATTATGTCTGCTCAACCGATGAAGTTTTCATATGGGATTTTGAGAGGATTACACAGCACCATGACCACGAGTGCAGGAGAAAGAGAACATCACAGTGAGTGAAGACTATTCCAGAAAGAAACAGAAAGTTATATGAATCTCCTGAGCAATGACTGAGAAAACAACTGAAAATGGTAAAGAGGCAGATAAGGATGGTTGCAACCCAAGATAATACTGGTAGCCCCAATCAAAAATAAGCCACAGATCATTTGATTTTGAAAACTTTTTCCCTGCATCAACGTCGGCATAAGAAAGTGAATCCTCAATCGTAGATAAATGGAATCAACTCACCCTGGGAGTAAATAAAATGCGGTTAACTTTTGAGCTAATGTCATGAAATGTACATGAAATGTACAGGTTTTGAGCTAATGTAATGTTTTGAGCTAATGTAATGCTTTGAGCTAATGTAATGTTACGCTGTATTACCCTAACGGCTGGTGCTGGATGAACTAAAGGCACTTGTATAAAGAGCATGTTTAATTCTCCACTCTGAGAATAAAGATATCAGATCAGGGAAACTATATATCTTTTAAAACAATTTCGGAAATACACCTTTCATTGAATAGCATGTCTATGGTTTGACATTTTTAATTTCTGTGGTTTTAATATGTGTTTAGTATTTGGTATTAAGTTTGTTTCATTCTCTTTGTGTTTTAAATGTGATCATTTTAAAAGGGTGTGTTCACAATCCAATTAACAAAAGTATAAATGAGTGTTGCTCTAAACATGAACACAAACCCATATGTTGAATTAAAATAAACTCCAAAAGCAAGGAATTCATCGCAATTTCAAACAAGCCCCACAGTCTTTACACGCGGCTCATGCTGAGGCTGTTCTTAATCTGACATCAATAGAGTAGCCTGCTAATTAGTTTAGGAGGTGTGATGTTTGGAGTTTAGCATGCTCAAGTACAAAGTCAAGTTATTTACAAAATGTTCTTTCCATTTACCTCAGTTATGTTTTATAATTATCTATAACATGAAACTACAACTTTCTGTCCTATAAAAATAGTCTGTTTGAAACTTTGAACTAACGTAGCAACGGCAGGAACGGCTTCGATAGCGTTTTTGAGGAGCTTTTTGATTACAGATTTGAAAACATCATTGCTTGCTTTAAAAGTAGCACAATTCATTATGTCAAACCTTGGAAAGTATCTAGATATCCCTGTCCTAATGCCAAAGGAACTGCACACTGAATATGTGTCGCCGTTTGATGTCTATGTCTGGACCGCTGCGTAAAAAGGAGGGTCTCTGCCCCGTTACTTCTCTTCTTACTTCTATAAGAATAAAATAAAACCCCTCTTCTCCCCGCTGCAGCCCAGCAGCTGATCTCAAAGCACGCTCCCCTCTCCTGCAGGGGGGCGTGGTCAGCTGCAGCTCACAGAATCAGCCCCCTGCAAAAACAGCGCTGGAAAGAGCGAGCGAAATGAGGCATGGCTAAAATGCAGGATTTGTTTGGTGTTTTGAAAAAAAAACTATATTTATATACTTTATATAGGTATGGCCCTACAATATATTGTTCAAATATAGCATGATAGGTCACCTTTAATATGCAATGTGTATGCTACATTTTAAAAGATGTAAGTTTAGAAAGCAAATATGTATGAAAGTTAAAAAACAACAGCATTGCAGCTCTCATTTTCACAAACCAGCCTCATTCTACTTGTGTGCAGAATCCTTTTTGCTGCTCAATGAGAGGTGGAACAAACAAGAGTCAGGCCTTCAACCTGGAGCGTATCATTTTTAGCCAAATCAACACTGGTCCCTTTGAATCACCATCTCTGTCAGACTCAGACTCTGACTCCAACACCTCCTGATAGACCTCAGGCTGTGCTAAGCACAACAAACACGGTGAAATGTCATTCTGGTGCATCGGATGGACCACAGAGTCACAGATGTGGAGCCAGTTATATAACCCCGGACACATACGGCTGCACACATCAACACACATGATCTTGTTGAGCACAATCAATGATAATGCTGACCACAGCTGCTCCTCCAATCAATTCATTGAACTTGAGAAATCACACCCTTTCTACACAGCCTGATTTACATGACAAATAGACATGTGACAACATTGTATACAAGTCCAAGCTGAATACAGCAATCAAATACACACCGGAGACATTACATATTAGGGTGAAAAACATATTTGTTTTAAAGAAACAGTATTTTTACAGGATAAGTGTTTCAGTGTAATCTGGATTAAAGCGGAGCTGTGCGTCACTGCTCTTTAGAAATCACTGTTTCAATTCATTAAACAGCTCACTTTGACCAGTGTAGGGTGGACAACATTGTGAGCACTTTACACTATTCACACCCTGAATAACACACACTAATAACATACACACGCACACACACACGCACACACACACACACACACACACACACACACACACACACACACACACACGCACATAGGGTATCTTTTATCATCTCTAGATTCATGATGTTAGGATTATTTCATTGAATGAAAAAGTCCATTCAAAAACCTGTTACATGCTGCTCACTGTTTCCTTTCTATCAGATGCTTGGAGGTGCAGTTTCTTATCGCTTCTAAGACTAAATGTGGCATTTCTGTGTGTATGCAGGGATTTTATATTCACATACAATCCTCCTCTTTTGTCAATTATGAAACTCCCCAGTCAGCATTGGCAGTAGCTGCACTATGTTTTGATTAAATTAAATGAATAGATTTCACGCATGGGGATGATGTCGCTTTTAATCCATGAATGGATGATTCTATCAATTCACTGTATTTTTCAAATGTAGAGTAATTCTTTATTGCTCCCCATTTCCATATATGGTAAACTGTTGAGATTCCATACAGGGCATTTACTGTATAAATGCTTCAAATATTTGACTTAAAATCCCTCCTCTCTGTTGCTTTAATGTCCTCTGCACTCAAACTGCATGCATTGATGAGTTGGAAAAGTAACTATCTATAAAAAAAGTTGTACTATAATAACTGTTCTGTAAGCTACTGTAATTATCTGTGGTACTGTTTTTTTTGTAATGGAGGATTATTCATTAACATAAGACAATCCTAAAATACTGTATCACTTATCATGCTCTCGGCTGAGCGACGCTACGGCTCAGCTTAATGCCAATGTCTGAATGCTAACATGCTGACTATGACAATACCAACATGCTGTTTACCAGGCTTGTTTATTGCAACAAAGTATTGGATAGGTTATTAGTTTTGCATGTGTTTCGTAGAGCAAGAATATTGGATACATTCAAAATGTATCCGTTGCAAAACATGAATGTGTGTGCTAAACCTCATTGCAAAGATATGTCAGTCCTGATGCAAATATTGACATTGCATCCCTAAAAATAATGAATACAATATGAAAAATAAGCCCATTACATTCCTTCCTTTTAACTTTCCTTCTTTCTTCTTCCTTTCTCTCTCAGTTCCTATACCTTCTTTTTTTCACTGTCCTTAACTGATTAAATCGCAAGAAATATTCATACAGATTTCATAATTCTTCCTTAAAATTAGAACTTTTATTCTTCTTTGCCATGTGTACTTTTATTGGTGTGGGCCTTTAGACATATCATTTGATATAGTCCGTCCTGCTTTCTGTCTATCTGCTACAGCAGGCAACTTGTTGATATTTTATGAAGGTTTAGCTAATCTATACCTTCCATACATTTAAACATTTCAGTTTCGGCTACAAAATAATAATAATCCAGGTTCACAAGGTTCATTTTTGTGTGCATTTGGTGGCAGCGGTTTAGTATTTTGCACGGCTGTTCGAAAATAATACTTTGGCAACTGCAAAAGATTATATGGTGATCTTGAATCTCCTGAGCTACTTTCAAAGCAGATCAGAGCAGAATCACTGGGAAAACAGCAAAAAATGTTGATCCCCTAACACAGCCAATCCAGTTATGAGGACGGTGCTGACTCCGCCCTTGACACCAGTCGAGAGGACACAGAACTAAAAACAGAAAGCTCTCATCCCCAAAAAAAGACAGGAATATGGCAAAACAACTCAACAAAGTTAGCTGTGTGTGTGTGTGTGTGTGTGTGTGTGTGTGTGTGTGTGTGTGTGTGTGTGTGTGTGTGCGTGCGTGCGTGCGTGCGTGCGTGCGTGCGTGCTCAGTGGATATAGTGCTGGTCCCTGGGCAAGACACTTCACCCCAAATTGCTTCTGTGGGGATTGTCCACAGTCCTGAATGTATGTAAGTCGCTTTGGATAAAAGTGTCTAACAAATGACATGTAATGTAATGTGCGTGTGAGAGAGAGAGAGAGAGAGAGAGAGAGAGAGAGAGAGAGAGAGAGAGAGAGAGAGAGAGAGAGAGAGAGAGAGAGAGAGAGAGAGAGAGAGAGAGAGCAAGGGATAAAGCACGGCAGTCTCTTGGGGTGAACCCGTATGTTCTGAGGGAAATAAATGTGATTATCAAAGCTGTTCTTTCCCTTATGTGACGTAACATGTTATCTAAAAATACATCTGAAAACATTTCTGAGCCCCTTTTTGGTCACATTCCTAACATGCTTTGCCTGGATTGAGCCTGTACGTCAAACAAAGCTCCAAGAGGAAGACTAATGGCTGGACTTCTCTGATTTGTTTAAAAAATGTTGGAAATGTGCTGCCGCTTTAAACCACTTCAGTATGATTCATAACTCTATGCAGTTATCTGACAGTCTCTTTTTCTGACTTCAGTGGCTAACTTGTGCTTTCCTGAGTTTTATATCCAACGTGTGCTTTAAAAATAGACAACAAGTGTGTTTTCTGTGTACATATGTGGAAAGGTGCTTGTATTCTTGTATTCCTGATCACTGTACATGGTTGATCCATTTTATAAATGCAGTCTGTAATCCCTTTACTTGCATCTGAGTGTGTGTCTGTGTTAAAACTGTGATTCATTCGTTTATTCTATTGATTGCTAAAGGGCCTGCTGATTATTAAAGGGAGAATAAATAGAAAAAATATTAATTTAAATGATGGTAAGTTTATTTACACTTACAAAATGTCTTAACTCTTAACTCTAAACAATCATTTTGAACTGCTTCATTGAACTGCTTATAATTCTTGCCATGAAGAGGAGTCTTCCATTGACCCTTCTTAATTATAAAGGATGATAAGTAAAACAGTTTGGGAACAGGCATAGACATTACTTGCTGTGACTAAACACTAAGGAAGGCCTCTGGTTAAACAAAATAAATAACCATTAGAAAATACAATTTATTAAAAAAAACACAATGCTTTACGGACATTTGCCACTTTAATGATGTGCCACCTCTTCTACTTCGGTCATGAATGTTTTCCTGGATTAACAGTCTAGTATCTTGCAGTAGTAGTTTAAAGTCTTAAAATCCCGAGTATGTATTATAGAAGGGCGAGGGGAGATATGATCGAAGTTTTCAAATATCTCCACAATATCTACAAAACATCATGCCCACAACGGGATTATAACACCAGGACTCGTGGACACTGCCTCAAGTTGAAGAAACAGTACTCAAGACTGGCTATCCGCCGCACCTTTTTCAGCCTGCGTGTGGTTGACTTGTGGAATGATCTGCCAGAAAGCGTTGTCACATCCAAGACGGTTAACTGTCTCAAATCCCGCCTCGACCACTACTGGTCAAACATCACCTTCACTTTGGACTATGTGACTGTTGCCAGCATCCATAGTAAATAAAGAATCAGTGATCTACTTATTTATTTATGAGCGACTAAAAGGCCTTAGGACTATTACAGCCGTATCCTATTGATTGATTGATTGATTGATTGATTGATTGATTGATTGATTGATTGATTGATTGATTGATTGAGTAGAAATTAGTTTGTGTAAGTCACCACTTGTGACTGCAGCATTAAAGTGTAAGAAGTGGGGTGATGAAATAAGCCTCTTCACAAAATAAATCAACAGTGTAATGTCAACATTGTTATACTGTGACCATGGTAAAAGAAAAATTGTTGGAAATTAGATCAGGGATATGAGGACATCTACTGGCTGAATGAAGACAAAGCAACATGAAAACATTCTGACTGGTCATTTAGGAATGAAACCTAAGAGATCAGCACACACATGTTGGGTTAATTCATTAGTTAAAGGCACTTTTTATTCACAGGTAGGCTGACTCTCTCCAGCTTGATGACATTCATCAAATCAATCACTGTGAAATATGTGTTGGCAACGACTGATCAGTTTTTTCCTATATTCAGACTTATTGTTATATTTAGGGAAAGTCTTGCACAGTAGGGTTCACTTTTGAGGTTTTTGAAAACTTCCTTTTGACCAATAAATTATTCCTCCACTAGATGTCAATACTGCTCTGTCTCATGTTTCAGAGCTATTCATCAAGATCATTTCAACTGTTTTCTAAAACAATTGTTTCAGTTTTAAAAATGTAATTAATAGGTATCGATATTTTTAAACAGTGTCTAAAAAACGAGTTGACTCCAATAAGATGAGTGATTCAAGAAAACGATCTCACGACGTTGATTTGCATTGGAAATCAAATGTGTTATCCCCATTATAGTAGATAGCTTTCACAATGTACAGTACATGACGGTGACAGCTGCTGTTAAAGCTTTTCTGCACCAGAAGATGGCGATGTCGAGCTACATTTAAACCCCCACATCACTGTGTCGTGCCGGATAAAAAGCGGAACAGATCTATGTGCGTTTCCTTTAAATGTGATTGGAGCAAGAGATCTGTGTCTCTAGATGTAACAGCAACGATGTGTATCGAACCTTGGCTCTTGCGTTATTATTCTAAAAGCTCCATTTGTGCCACAGACTCAAAGGAAAAGCTTCAATATATTATTTCTTTTTTTAAAGTGCATCTTTTTCAATGAAATGTAAGGTGAGGTTGGCGTTAGCCGATATGTTGAAATAGACAGGATGATAAGATAAGGATGAAATCCCGTCAGTAACGCGTAACACTATTTTTGCCAGATCTTTCAATACCGGTCAAGAATCTCTCATTACGTAGAAATGTCATATTCCCTGTTTTTTAAAGCGTAGTGAGAGAGGGAGCTGGAGAAAGAGAGACATAGAAAGAAATTGAGAGAGGGGGGGGTGCTTTGCTCAGTTACACTTCAACCGGCTTGAACCTGAACTCACCTCGACTTGCCTGCTTCCTGATAAACACTCTTTTAGAAACTAAATGCAATGAGAGCTTGTTTTAATTGAAACACAGTAAAACGAAGAATGAATAGATGACATTTAATTATCATCTCTTCAAAGTTTAAACCCTTTCATTGACAGCAGATGTGAAGCTGTCCACTGGATGTGGTGCTGAATGCGTTTTCTTCTCATCAAGAAACAGGGGAATCTGACTGTATTTGTTTGTGTGTTTATTCTGAACTAGAGTTGACTACTAAAGGTTTCTGTTATAGTGGAATTGCCAGAGTTATGTATGTATATTTTTCAAATTATCAAATTGCACATAAGTAACATTTGAAATTGAGGGTATTAAACAAATAGATGCAGACTTCCTCGGCTCTGTCTTAAAGCAACTCACTGGACAGCAGTGCGCACTGGGGATTCTGTATGTAATTAGCATAAAAGATCTTCTGGAGAGCAGCAGGACTGTGCGTCACAGCCATCGGCGAAGATGGGAGGGGGGAGGGGGGCACCTATGGGAGTCAACAAACTGCAGTGTGTATTCCTTCCACGGCCGACAAAACCAGTCCGGTTGATTTGAGATGATGACTTAGCTCACAGCGTTACAGGTGACTGGAGACAGCTGGGATCCGAAGGGGCGCAGCAGAGGGACCTCAAACAGAGCGCGTACTGATGGAGCCGGCACAGTGAGCTGTAGGAGAATCCCCAACCTGTGAGTGCTGCTCGGGACCAGCGCGTCACCTGCATGACGGGATAGAAGACAATGAAGCAACTAGGGACGTCGGGGATAAAACAAGTCCGAGTCACGGGAGTGGAAAAGCGCATGCGATGACGGACGGCGCAAGGGACAGAGAAGAGGTAAAGCAGAAGGAAGTTATCTAGCTCATTAGTAGGGCTCCTGGTGCTGGGAAAGACAACTAAAAAACAGACAGAACAGATGTGCCCAGCGTGCGTAATTCAATAAACAAATCAACCGGGGAAAGCCGGTTTTCTTTCTCAAAAGACAATACTTGAGACAGAAAGGGAAACAATCATGGAGCCGGAGGAGACCAAAGAGGGACGTGCCACTAATTTGGCTCAATCTGCCGCCTCCAAACTGTCCCAGATGAGCGAAAGAACTCAACAACTGGGCAACGTTATCCAAGATCCAGTTCGGCAGAAACGGATTATTCTAGTAATAGTCTGCACTGCACTTTTGTTAGACAACATGCTTTATATGGTAATTGTGCCCATTATACCCGATTACCTTGAAGGGCTACAGAAAGCAGCGGACCATGCCGAGGCCATTGCACCCCACTCCAACTTCACTAACAGCACCATGCACACAACAGCCAAGGGGAACTTCGACCTACAGATTGGCGTTCTTTTTGCCTCCAAGGCAATCCTGCAGCTCCTGGTGAACCCGATAAGTGGCACGTTTATAGACAGGGTGGGGTATGAAATTCCACTCTTCATCGGTCTTAATGTCATGTTCCTGTCCACTGTTACTTTTGCCTTCGCTGATAACTACGCGACTCTGTTCCTGGCGCGCAGCATGCAGGGCCTCGGCTCGGCTTTCGCGGACACCGCGGGGATCGCTCTGATCGCAGACAGGTACACAGTGGAGACAGAGAGGAGCAAAGCGCTGGGTATTGCCTTAGCTTTCATCTCTTTTGGAAGTCTCGCGGCGCCGCCCTTTGGAGGGGTCCTCTACGAGTTTGCAGGGAAACGGGTGCCCTTCCTGATTCTGGCCTGCATCTGCCTCACCGATGGCATACTGTGCCTGACTGTGCTGAAACCTTTCTCGAACCGAGAGAGAGAAAACATGCCAGTGGGCACCCCAATGCATAAACTGATGGTTGATCCTTATATCGCTGTAGTAGCTGGTGCTCTGATAGTTTGTAACATCCCCCTCGCCTTCCTTGAGCCAACTATCGCTAACTGGATGGAGGAAACCATGCACTCCAGCCAGTGGGAAATCGGCCTGGCATGGTTTCCTGCCTTCTTCCCTCATGTTTTAGGTGTATTTCTCGTTGTCAAATTAGCAGCCAAGTACCCTCACCTCCAGTGGTTTTACGGGGCAATAGGTATGGTGTTCATAGGTGCGAGCTCCTGCACAGTGCCAGCCTGTAAAACCTTTGGACAGCTCATGTTCCCGCTGTGCGGAATCTGTTTTGGAATCGCCTTCGTGGACACGGCGCTATTGCCAACACTGGCTTTTCTGGTGGATGTGCGACACGTGTCAGTGTATGGCAGTGTCTACGCCATCGCTGACATCTCTTACTGTGTGGCCTATGCCCTGGGGCCAGTGGTGGCTGGGCAGATAGTACACGACCTGGGCTTTGTTCAGCTCAATTTAGGCATGGGCCTCATTAATGTACTTTACGCACCGGCGCTCCTTCTGCTGAAGAACGTGACACAGATGAAGCCATCTTTCTCAGAGCGAAACATGCTCCTGGACGATGGCCCAACAGGACTGTACGATACGATTAAGATGGAGCAACGAGAAAAGAAGAAAAAGGGTTTGTGTACAACGATCGACGAGGGTGGCACTGAAACCTTTGCGCAACGGTCATACTCAGAGGAGGAATCCTCAGGAGGAGAGTATGCGTAAAAGACCTTTAACTAAGTGTGAAACTATCAAAGTGCCAATGTAAAGTTGTGTGTATCCCGTCCAATCCAATCATTTGCATAACACGATTAGGATTGAGTAACGACATAAATGATGTACTGTTTCTGGTGACAATTACTCCGGGTATTGTCAAATCAAGTAGCTTCAAGCTTTTGCAGTAGAAAGGCGCTCGCTGGGGTTTGTTCATCTTAAAGTGGGAGTAATGTGAAAGAGTTGTTGAGATAAATGTCAATTCATTAACAGTATTTATCTCTGTATCAGAATCTTGCTCATATTCAGGGATTATGTGTACATGTATTTTAACAAAATAACAATTGTACTGTATGCGTCTGCCAATGTGAAATGTATTTATTTTTGCCAGAGTTGTGCTGCTAAACTCAATATGCAATACTGTGTGTCAGATGTTTTTAGAAAGATACAACAGATGAACTGAAGTCTGCGTGTTGTTGTCTGATTATTTTGTTTATTTTGGATGATGTACTTCTGGAATGCATAGCCTCTTTGTGTGATCTGAAAATGTACATACATGTATATTCATGTACATAATTAAATCAATATTATGTGAATGGTATCGTTTATGGGAATTATTTATT
This sequence comes from Pseudochaenichthys georgianus, assembly GCF_902827115.2. NCBI lineage: Eukaryota > Metazoa > Chordata > Actinopteri > Perciformes > Channichthyidae > Pseudochaenichthys > Pseudochaenichthys georgianus. Next base: position 25,658,524 of record NC_047517.1, on the reverse strand, counting down.
TAGGCAATTATTCAATTGCCTAAATAGTTCATTCAATTACACGTCTTCTGGTGTACGACACATGTAATTCATTAAACAGTGAGGACACGAAAATAGTAATACGATATTACTTCTTGAATTATGGTTATACTATTCATAACGTTTTTCAATGCATGTTCCCCTTAAAACACACATTAAAGCATTATAGAATAAAATATATAATGAGTGTTAAGGCCTAAACTGAGGTATTTTGTGAGGATTTTTAGTTGTAAATTAATCCATTATAGAGAAGGTAATTTTTCCTGATAATCAAAACTGGTTTGTAACAGATTATAATAATTATAATCCTTACGGTAATATTGTGTTTACATATAACAGCTACGCTCGTTGAACAACTGCAAATCTTTGTAGATAATACGACATACAAAAAGCAAATTAAATGAGTAAAATGCAGTGAAGTGGAATCGATGTAAACTCCAAAAACAGCTCAACAGAGTGTTGACATTCAGAAAGCCAAAAGGAGGAAGACGGCGCAAAAAACGCATCTTAACTGTTCTTCTGCAGCATGTGAGCATCTGAGGCGCTCAGTCGGTGTCTAAATAAGGTGGGGTGAAGATGTGAAGTGCCAAATAAACTTATCGGCGAATCGCAGGACTTCTGGGAGGAGCCTGGAAGGCAGGAGGGTGAGGTTCCCTCTCAGCATCTCTCCTGAGCCAGCGAGGGAGTTGCGCTCGTGCCATGTTGGAGATTGAAAGATGCTCAAAATAATAAAAGGACCAAAGAAGTGAAATTTAAAAGAATTTCCGCCTGAAATGGATGCAAGTCTAGATGCATAGTCCTAAACTCCTTGCTTGAGCCCCAGGACAAGTGGAATTGTTGTATCTTTCTGGTGAGTAAAACATTACGGTTTTTGATGTTTTGGTTTACTTCACTTTGGTTAATGTATTATTGCTAGGCTGTTCATGAATGAAAAAATTGGAAAAAGAGGTAAACACCTTAAAAAGTCTGCATTCTTATTTGTTTTAGTCATGACAATACATTTGATTTGACTGCCATGGAGACTGTTTAAAAGCAATTACACTTGCTGGAGTTTGATGCTGATATCCTTGTATTTGTGGACACAGAGTCTGTCTCTCTGCTCCGCCGAGATGCCAGTTTTGGACCGAGAGCCCTCCAGAGATTCAGGAGGGGGAGATGTAAATATATATTTCATTTATATATAAGAATTACGAGTCTTTAAACTGTAATATGCATGAAAGAAATAGCGTTTGACAATCAATCAGGAACTAAACAAATGAATGAAAAGGACACAAATTAAGGTACAAAAATGAATTAACTAATCCACAAATTATGTTTTATAAGACTATATAATGTGATTTGACAATTTCATTAATTATTCTCTTATTCTGAGTCAAGTGAAAAGAATAATTTACAATTTGGGCAATCATTTGGTCTCAACTAAACACTGCATAGTTATTGAAAGCATATTCTTGATAGCTTTAATGCATGTGGCAGAAGAGAAGTTTAACATGTTGATATGTTGTCTCAAATAAAATGAAAACCCTAAGATGTACATAACCCACACTTCTCAGGGTCTTCCTAAACTGCCGCTGCCCGCCCTGAAGGACACACTGGACATGTACCTGAGCTGCATGAAGCACCTACTCACAGAGGAACAGTTCAACAAGACCCAAAATGTAGTGAAGCAGTTTGGAGCCCCAGGAGGAGTGGGGGAGCTTCTTCAGAGCAAACTCATGGAGAGAAGGGAGAACAAGGCAAACTGGGTAAATACAATGACTTGATCGAAAACATACAATATTTATGTGTGCAAGTTATTTAAAATCCTCATGTTATCGTGTAGTTTATTTGGCCTTTTTTATGATTCATTGCTCTTTTTAAATTTGGAAAATAGACGTTATTTTGTGTAACCATGAATAAAAGTATAGTTTGTTTGCAATCCTTTTGGCAATCTGTGAATATTTATCAGTTCATTTCAAACTGATAGCCACATCCAATCTGAAGTTTCTGCTTGCATTTATCTTCCTTTATTAACTTTTAAATTATTATTAATTGATAGAGCCTTTAGTTGAATCCCTTTATGTCCGACTTCAGGTGTATGAGTACTGGATGAATGACATGTACCTGAACAACAGACTGGCTCTGCCCGTCAACTCCAGTCCTGTGATGGTCTTCCCTCTGCAGCACTTCAGGGCTCCCATCGACTCTTTAAGGTAAGAGACACAGCACAACTGAGACAAATGAGTCATGAGACAAACTTCACAGGACAGCAGTGAGAAATATATTGTCCCTTGTGAGTCATCACATAAAAGGTACATCATGACAGGCAATTTTTTATTATTATGGCACGCAGATTTGAGAAGTGAACTTCATGAATTACTCAGAGACCAGCTTTGATTGATTATGCTCACTTGAACACAGCCTTGCAACACATTGACAAATATGGGTCCTTACCCAAAACACCTTGAGGGCTGAGGCCAGGCTACTGGTGGCAAGGTTAACAGACAATGAAGGCTTGGTTTAGTTAACATGGTATTGATCAGGGACTGGCTCCTAAATCAGATTATTTACATGTGGCATTTATTGTATACTGTTAGGACGGAGTAGTACAACTACACAAGAACAAGGCTTAATGCATTGTGTTTTTGTAAAGTAATACACAAGGTCACATTCTCCTTTCTTAGGTTTGCTGCACACATGATTTCTGGAGTTCTTGAGTACAAGACTCTTCTTGATTCGTAAGTAAATCAGAGAGTCTTCACTTACGACTCATGTGTAAATAAAAGGCCTGACAAAGTGTTTGCGTGCAGTCGTTCCCTACCTGTGGACTATGCCAGGGGCCAGCTGGCAGGAACCCCTCTGTGTATGGAGCAGTATTATCGCCTCTTCACTTCCTACCGCCTGCCGGGAACTGAGAGGGACACGCTGGTGGCCCAGGAGAGTAGCGTGATGCCAGAACCTGAACACATCATCGTGGCTTGTAAAAACCAGGTCAGACACAATGAAAACAAATCTTAAATTGTCATAGACTAGTTCAATCATCATCATCATCATCATCATCATCATCATCATCATCATCATCATCATCATCATCATCATCATAATCATCATCATCATCATCATCATCATCATCAGCGTCATGGAGATTATTCAGTTGACATGTAAGCTCAACACTTTCAGGATCCTTCATCTGTGTCTCTTCAGTTTTACTTTAAAATAAATGCGTTGACTTTGGAAACAGTAGTTTGAGCACGCCCTGTTGCAGCACAACAGTATGGATCACCAATCACTGTATCAGATGGTACTGTAAACTGTAAGCTATTTGTCAAGAACGTGTGTGACTTTCGCACATCAGCCGGAAGCCTTAGCAGCAGTACAAAACAATGTTGTCCTTGGCCTTTAACGACATGTTTAGATGACCGGCAAAACTACAATAAATGAAAGTGAAGTTGTGTATAAAACTGCATTAAGAGATTCTGAGTCAATATTGAAAGTAATACCTTAAGGATGAGTGCAGTGAAACAGCTTGTCTCTGTCCAGTTCTTTGTTCTGGATGTGGTGATCAACTTCCGCCGGCTGACTGAGAGAGACCTGCTGACTCAGCTGGACAAGATCACCAGGATGGCTGACAGCAAAGAGCATCTCCCACCCATTGGTCTCCTCACGTCAGATGGACGGACAGAGTGGGCTCAGGCTCGCAGTGAACTAATGAGAGGTTTGAGACTCTTTAAAGTCAAGTGGGTCTCAATGTTTCCAAGTCTATCTTGTTACTCTGTATTTTGCTTTAGAGTCTACTAACAGGGACGCTCTGGACATGATCGAGCGTTGTATGTGTCTGGTCTGTCTGGATGACCCCTCTGGGCCCGAGCTCAGTGACACCACACGGGCCATGTTGATGCTGCACGGCGGGGGGGGTGGCCAAGAATGGGGGCAACCGCTGGTACGACAAGCCCATGCAGGTGAGAGAGAACAGTTTGGAAGTGAGGCTCCTTCGATGTTTGGCTCCTTGACTTGTCCCATTCAGTTTGGCTTCAAATTACATAGCGAACATGTTCAAATTGAGAAAAAACGAATTAACTGAGTATAAAAGGAATTTAGATATATCGGGGCTACTATATCTTCTTATTTATTGAGAAAATGGCATAACTAAACAAATGAATGCTTGTTCCTGACCGTCCCAGTGGATGTAATTAGCAACGCCATGCCAAATAACATATTTATTAATTAAGGAACTTCTGACCGAGACGTCCCCATTGGATAACAAGCTATCAGCATGGTGTCATTAGCATGAACTTTGATGGAGATGTTTTGATAAAGAATTCAGATCAGTTGAATGAATTGGAGGGGTCCTTTCGAAATGATTTCTTCACTGCAGGGTGTAACATATGGATGAAATGTATTTGAAGACATATAGGAGATGAAACTGATACTGTATATGAATTAAATCCTACATTTGCATTTTGCTTCAACTCAAGTAAAACATGGCATGGCTGTGTCAGTTTGTTGTAGGAGCTGACGGCTGCTGTGGAGTCGTGTGTGAACACTCAGCATTTGAGGGAATTGTCCTTGTGCAGTGCACCGAGTATCTACTCAAATACATGTAAGAAATCAAATGCAAAGCATGTAATAATTGTTGCCATATGCTTAGAAAATCCATTGAATATAATGTTCCCATGTTTGATTAGGATTGGCAGCCCATCAAAGCTGGTCAGAGCTGCAAGTGTGAGCGAGCTGCCTGCCCCCCGCAGACTGCGCTGGAAATGTTCTCCAGAGATTCACCAACTCCTCGCCTCGTCTGCTGACAAACTACAGAGGTGTGGGTTTACTCTAACTTCTGTCCAATCAATACACGATTAAATCCTCTCATCTTTTAACAGGGTTTCCTCTTATTTGCTCAGGCAGGTGAAAAATCTCGACATGAATGTCTACAGATTCTGCGATTATGGGAAAGAGTTTATCAAGAAGCAGAAAATGAGCCCTGACGCCTACATCCAGGTTGCTCTTCAGTTAGCGTTCTACAGGTGGGAGGAAGATGAATATAACAGGAGTGATTTTTGATCCTTCCTTAAACCCGGGGCTTGGAGCTAAAAGGCTTTCCCTTTGTGTGTTGCTCTACTGTAGGTGTCACAGCAGACCTGTGTCGACCTATGAGAGTGCTTCTATACGCCGGTTCAAGCAGGGCAGGGTGGACAACATTCGCTCCGCCACACCAGAAGCCCTGACCTTTGTCAAAGCAATGACTGATGGGAAACTGCGCACTAGTGTAAGATACAGTAATACAGTCCCGTTCAAATTAATAATGCTTGAGTTTAGCAGTCTTAACTCAGTCTGAATAATATTTGCTTTTTAGAGCCTTACTTTTTTCATTCTGTGTTGTTGTTCTCTACCATAACAACTATGCTAACTGTAAATAAAAGGATGTAATAGTCTAGCAGTTGATTCTTGATTGTTTGCATTTCCAGGATACAGAAAAGATGGAGATGTTACGAGATGCTATAACCGCGCAGACAAAGTATACCATTCTGGTGACTATATTCTCTGACCTGATCCAAACCTATTTCACAAGGTTGTCATAGAAAACACACTAACATATGGTTTCATTGTTCTTTTCAGTCTATTACAGGGATGGCAATAGACAATCACTTATTAGGACTGCGTGAACTTGCACATGAACTGAAGATGGAGAAGCCGGAGATTTTCCAAGATGAAGCCTTTCTCGTCAGTAATCAGTTCATTCTCTCTACAAGTCAGGTATTGCCTCCTGATTTTAACACATTAAACTGAAGCTATATTTACGTGCATTACACAAATCTGAAGTTCAGTTTACACACAAGGAGTACTGCTCAGCTAGTGAATACAGTCTATAATGTCCAGCGTGGCTCTACAAAAACCTTTCTAAAGTCTACAAATAGCATTAATCAATTGTCGCAGCTTGTTCTGTATTGATGTCAGCATTTTATCAGAAAAGTTGAGCTACACACTCTAAAGTGAGAGTAAATAAGTCTGCATAGAGGAGCAGAGATGGTTCAATTAAAGTTGGGCTGCAACTAATTAGTATTGCCATTTTCGATTGATCAGCCCAGAACCCTAAATATGTTATATTCTATAATGTAACAGCAGTATTCACACTGGTGAAACTGTCTGTAGTTAAGTACTGAAGGATTCACTGTCCCCTCAGGTCCCTACTACCGTTGAGATGTTCTGCTGCTACGGACCCGTGGTTCCAAACGGATATGGAGCGTGCTACAACCCTCAGTCAGACCACATCATCTTCTCAGTGTCCAGTTTCCTCGACAGCCCACAGACATGCTCAGCAGAATTTGTCAAGTGCCTGGTGCAGGGACTCATGGACATAGGGGATCTGTGCAATAAATGTAACTCCAGCTCCAATACAACACAGAAGAAACAGGGACAGACGCTGGAGACACACACGCAAACAGAGACAAACTGGCAAAGCAAAACACCGCAGAGACCAGCTGATAAGACCGAGAGTCAGCAATCACTACCACAGTTTGTGCTGAAGACACCAGACCAGACCAAAGTGGAGGCTCAAACCCAGACTCCATCACTGGCAGAGACACACGCTCTGAAGAACGGAAGTAAATCATAGGAAATGGTCACCGCCAGTGAAATTAGAGGTGGTGTTCGGTGCTACCACAATGTATTCCTCAAGTCATTCACAAAATACCTGTGATACAAATTGTTACGTAAAGCTGTTTGTTGTACTGTACATTGTATTAAGTGGCGATGATAATCTAATTGACTTATTCTTATGGGAATAGTAGAGATGTTTGTTATTAGATGTTTTCTGCTGTTGTCAAACACAAAAATAATATACAGCAGTCATTTAAATGTATGTCTATACCTTCTGTGTGAAGGGGGGAAATTGTATTTTCTATTTATTTATTAGGTAATGAGCAAAAGTGTTTTATGGTCAATGGCTGATGTTCTCACTACGTCAATTTGCATGCTGCTATCAAATAATTTCCTGAAGATTAGGGTGCATTGTAAACTAGAATCTTCTATGCAATTTTCTGTTATGTTGTCTTCAAATATTGTGTCTATTGTACCAACAATACATGTGGTATTTCGTCCATAGGTTAAAAAAGAAGTATCAATTTATAAAATAATTTGACGTTTAGTTCTTAACTAAATCTAAAGGGATTATTATATGAAAGAATGTTAAATATGACCAAAAGTGTGTTGTAAATGTAAGAGCATAATATATAAATGAAATTATTTATTTATTTTTGTATGAAATGTACTAATGTTACAAAGTCTAAATGTAAGTTTAAAAAGTAAGTATGTGAAACTTACTAACCAGAGGTGATCACTGTGTTTATTGTCAGAATATTGTATAAGATTAAAGTAAAAAAACTAAAGAAAAACTTGTTTGAGTTTGAAAGAATCTTCTCTGATGTTTAATCAGTGAAATGTATAATAAAGTGAATTGAATTTAAGAAACAGTCATAATTAGAACCCCTTTCATTGAGTGAAATGTGTTATCATTTAAAAAATCAGATTCTTGTGGTTCTCAAACTGACACTGAATATCTTATAACTGTTTTGATTCTTAAATTTGAAAAGCTGATATTTGAGTTATAATGAGATTATTGATTATTGATATGAGATGTTTTAGTCTTCTAAATAAGTAGAGAAGAAGGCTTTCATATTACATCGAATTAATTAGGTTAATAAAAAAAAAAAGTTTAACAAAGTGGGGCATTTGGGATTCCTGGATTAAATTCGTAGGAAATCCACGTTAGCAATAGGTGTGTGACAGTTACCCGGGTGACCACAACAAACAATGCCGAAAAACACGCGAGTGATACTGTGCCACGGACCGTATGAATCCAATGGAGTGGTTGCGCACAGGAACTTCCGCCTGCAGGGTCTGCTGGGTATGTGCCTTTTGTAGTCCATTTAGGAAACCCTCATGTGCTTTCTTGACTGATTCAGCTGAGGTCAAAGATGTCCGTCCAATATGTCCGCAGCCGCTCTAACAGCGCACGAGCACCAGTGCGTCTTGGAAGACACGTGGGAGTGGAACATGGTGAAGCTCGTGGTCAACGGGCAGGTGGTCTTCAGCTGTAATACAAAGCAGCTCGAGTTTGGTGAGTTTAGCTTTGACGTGAAGCGGGGGGTGTTAAGCTTACGTCACTGTGAGGTCACTCTCTGGAAACCTGTTTATGCTTTTTCCCTGAAGGTGGAGATGGAAAACTGGACCCTGTTTGTCGAAAAGCTGTTGCTGCGGTGGAGAACGCTTACTGAAGATAACACGAATACAAAATGATTATAAGCCTACACCCGTGTGAATGTTTACCATTTTATCATTAAAAAAACAGTCTCGTAAGACTAATGTTAGCTTACTTTGTATATAAAAAAACACATTGTTTTGTATTTTTTTATTAAACATTTCAATTTGTATTGCTTCCTGAATTCAGATGTTTGCAGTGCAATGGGATACATGGTCAGTGCATTATTGACAAGGTTACTGCCCTTGGCTTTCACATTGCACATTCATTGTCAGTTATTGTAAGGGAATTTGTATAATTAACATGTGTGACCTGCATTAGTTAACGTATGTTTAGGTTAGTCAAAGCTTAGGTTTCGCTTTTGATTTCTGGGGAAATAATGAATATGGTATATTAATGACAACCAGGAAGGGGACAGAGTACATGATGCACAGAAGGAGACAGGTGTGGTATTGGTGGTCAGCAGGGCCCCAATAACAAATTGATTCCCTAGTTTAACAGGAACAACAGTTACTGTGGCCACAAGTGACAAATGTGCAATAAGAGTAATTTAAAAGAGTACCACAGGGAAATAGTATTACATTATCACAAATAAAGGATGGTTATAAAGCAAACAGACTCAATATCACAATAATATGTAGTAGCAAAGCCTTTGGGTTTATTAAAATGAGGAAAGGGTTACTTAATTCTTATAAATGTACACTTCATTTGTGAGGGAAAAAAAGTGTGATATTTCTTTGCTATAAACCATTTTGAACTGTCTAGCATCATCTGCAACCAAAACATGATCAAACAATGTTATTAAACTTAAATATATTTTTATTGCATATTTCATTATTCCCAGCATATGTGATTTCATATCTCTAAATACCCAGACTAATATTTTGACGCTGTACTTTTATTAAAAAACAAACACACATAAACCCTCTTTTAAAATAATTTGATATGTAGAATTATGTTTGTGCATGGCTTATTGTTACATCTCCCAGCTGGAAGTGGAAAAGGTAAGCTACAGTACGGCTAAACAGGAACATTTCAAAGAACAGTGGCAACTAATACCAATTATGTTGAATACCCAGGGATTTTAATCTGACAAAAAGCGTCAATATTGCTTCCAAAGGATCCAAAGCTTTGCTGTGGTTTGTGTGTGTGTGTGTGTGTGTGTGTGTGTGTGTGTGTGTGTGTGTGTGTGTGTGTGTGTGTGTGTGTGTGTGTGTGTGTGTGTGTGTGTGTGTGTGTGTGTGTGTGTGTGTGTGTGTGTGTGTGTGTGTGTGTGTGTGTGTGTGTGTGTGTATTCCTCAGCCTCCAAAGACGCAGCTGAGCCTTATGTCCAAAGTAGAAAACATGGCTGCAAGTCTGTGACAGCTGGCTCATGTCTCCTGGTGAAGTGAAGTGTGACAATAAATACACACTCCTTCACTAACAGCTAAGGTAATCAAAGGAAATACAGGCACTAAAACTACTGACGTGTTAAATTTCAAAAACACTTTTCATAAATGTGATATGTATTCAACATTCATTGTTTAAAAACACTAGCGAGTGCTTTGTATGCTTATCTTCTCTTAATTATCTACAAAAATAAACACAATTACAAATCTATACTATTTTTCACAACTAGTATTCAGCATGGAAGCAATGGAGGTATCCACAGTACTAAAGCTACTCCCATAACAGTGATTGTTACAAATCTAGATGTTGGTGTGTGAATGTTATTAGGGATCAAAGAGTGTACTGTTGCTTCTTTATCACACAACAAGGTGACGATTTTGTGACTGACATTTTATGTTTGTGTGTAATATTTCATTTTCATTTGAAATAAAGCACTATTTAGAGACTGCAAATCTTTGTGTCTGTTTTTTCTAATTGCACTCATAAAGATCATGTGTAGATTGAATAAAATGCAGATCCAGTGAAACAGAAATCAGACCACATGATTTTGGTCTGCATGGCCTGATCTAAGTCATAAGAGGTCGTATATGGATGTTTTCATTTTCCTAACTGATAGCATAAGGATAAAGGGTTGGGACGTTTTAAAAAGGAATTACTTAATTTCCTTTGACATGGGGCCAGGCTATACAATTTGTTGTGCTATTCTGTGTCACAGTGAAATACAATCTGCATTTAGGATACTCACAAGGCCCTGGCATTGTTGTGCTTCATAAGTGATCTCACTTAAAAGTTGTTGCAGGTTGTTAAAATAATAGTTATGCAGTCTGATCCAGGAGTAAGTCAGTTAGGTTCTTTCACATAAGAGTATCAGAAGTTAAAATCATGTTTACCATATACACTAAGCTATGCTGCAGATTGTCACAAAACTAAAATCGTTTTGAAATGTGCCAATTGGCCACAACAAGACTTAAACAAGAATAAATAGACTATGCTGATTGAGGACGAAACAGCAGCTCGAGCCTGGTTCTTGTTCGTCAGTTGTTAATTACAAGTCCTTCCCGGTGAAGGCGTTCAGGTTGAAAGCTGTGTCCATGAACCTCTTCAGCTCATTAAAGTGGGTGAACTTGTTTCCTGTCGCAGGAGCAGCTGCAGGGTCCCGTCCCACATACCTGAAACAAACACTTAAGGTTTGTTACCTGGTCCTTGAAACAAATCTTCCAATTGTAATCAAACAAATCAGGTCCAAAGTGACACAAACTCTTACCAAACGGGCCTCCTGTTGGCCGTCACTGTGAGGAGACGTGGCCGGGCGTAATCATAGTAACCCATGTTCTTGTGCTCCTCCTGACACCAGACCAGCTCAGCATTTCCATATTTCTCTGCCTCAGTTCTGACCAGGTCAAACGGGAATGGAGAGATCTGAGGGGATGGTCAAAGAATGAATTGCAAGAATGCATCACTCGCATTTCAAAATGCAGTTCATTGCTGCTACAGACAGGAAATAAATTAAACCTGTTCAAGTCTGATGATGGCGATCTCTTTCTCCAGTTTTTGCTGTTTCCTCTCTCTAGCCAGTTCATAGTAGACTTTGCCAGCACAGAAGATCACCCTCTTCACCTGGGATGGGTTTTGACTTGCAGGGCCAACATCTGGGATCAACCTCTTGAATTTAGTACCTGCAGAAATCAAATATGACAGGTTACCTATGAAGTCCATCAACATCGTATGTTGCGTTTTATAGAAATAAATTAAACCCCACCTTCAGCGAGGTCTTCAAAACTTGACCTTGCGTCAGGGTGCCTCAGCAGGGACTTAGGAGTGAAAATGATCAGCTTTGGATAAAAAAGAAAACAAGTTTCTGTCAATTACAAAAACAACAGATTGATTCTATCATCCGTAGCTCTATTGTGCGTGTTGAAAAAACGTTAATGTGTTGCCACCGCAAAGCATGCAACATCAGCATTGGGAAAACAGAACATTTCTTTAACAATCAAATAAATAAAACCCTTTGTGCTCAGCCGACCAAGTCCAGAGTTATCCCCTAAAGGCCCTCACTGATTTGCTCAGGAAGTCATTTTCTCATGCTTCGCAAAGCATTGCATTTATGTGCGACAGGGGATCAGTTAAGACATTCACTGCGGCTGAAAACTATGAGAGACAAACAAAAAAGCTGAAATGCTTTAAACACAAAACTTTATACTGAAACTAGTTCTACTTTAGAGAATTACTTTTTACGTCCCTCGTGAGTTTACCGTTGTCATAGTAACAGCTGTCTACATACCACCAGATGCTAATGCTAAAATAGCGCTAGGCTACCTGCACAGTGCTATCAATTCACAACAAAGCACATATCCACATATTCAACCATGCAGACTTAAAGACAGTTCTCCCAAAGTTTGTACAACACATAAAATGTGCTACCAGGGGTAAAAACACACTGGATAAGGCCTATTCAAACATTAAGAAGGGATTTAAGTCTGTACCACTACCACATCTAGGGCAGTCAGATCACCTGTCCATCCTTTTAACCCCAGCATACACCCCTGTCAGGAGGAAAACTCAACCCACCACAAAGACTGTTAAAACATGGCCTGAAGGAGCTTCCTCGCAGCTACAGGATTGCTTCGAAAGGACTAACTGGGATATTTTTGAGGTTCAGGACTTGGAGGAGTACGCATCAACTGTACTCTGCTATATACAGAACTGTGTGAATAATGTGACTGTTGAAAAACGTATTCAGATATACCTCAACCAGAAGCCCTGGATGACGAAGGAGGTCAGAGCTCTCCTCAAGGGCCGAAACATCGCCTTCAGGTCTGGTGATAGTGCTCAATACAGTGCAGCTAGAGCCAACCTGAAGAGAGGCATCAGGGATGCCAAAGTAGCCTACAAGAGGAAGATTGAGGACCACTTCACCAACAAAGATCCACGGCGGGTGTGGCAAGGTATACAGCACATCACCAACTACAAGAACAATAACAGCACAACGGTTGACGGGGACGCCTCACTGGCAGAGGAACTTAATTGTTTCTTTGCTCGTTTTGAGGTCAATGCAGTAGAGACGGACACAACAACCTCACCAGCATCCAACAGTCACACCCTCACTGTGCAGGAGCATGATGTGAGGTGTGTGCTCAGAGCGGTGAACCCGAGGAAAGCTGCAGGCCCTGATGGCGTGACGGGAAGGGTGTTGAAGGAGTGTGCAGACCAACTTACGGAGGTCTTCACAAAGATCTTCAACCTGTCACTCTCCAAATCCATCATCCCTTCGTGCCTGAAATCTGCCACAATCATCCCTCTGCCGAAAAAAAACATCATCTCCAGCCTCAACGACTACCGTCCGGTAGCACTCACACCGCTCATCATGAAGTGTTTCGAGAGGCTGGTCCTGCAGCACATCAAAACCATTCTCCCACCCACCTTCGACCCAAATCAGTTTGCGTATAGAGCAAATAGGTCTACAGAGGATGCCATCGCCACTGTTCTTCACAGTGCACTGTCCCACCTTGAACACCAGGGGAGCTATGTGAGGATGCTCTTTGTTGATTACAGTTCTGCCTTTAATACAGTCATCCCGGGAAGATTGGTTTCCAAGCTATCTGACCTAGGATTTTCCCCAAACATCTGCCAATGGATTAAGGACTTCCTAACTAACCGCCCCCAGACAGTGAGAATAGGCCCTCACCTCTCCTCCACCCTCACACTCAGCACCGGTTCACCACAAGGCTGTGTGCTGAGCCCCATGCTCTACTCCCTGTACACCTATGACTGTGCCCCCACTCACCCCACCAACACCATCGTCAAGTTCGCGGACGACACAACCGTGGTTGGACTGATCACAAGAGGAGATGAGTCAGCCTACAGGGATGAAGTCCAGAGACTGGCAGTGTGGTGTTCAGATAATAACCTTGTTCTGAACTCCATAAAAACAAAAGAACTCATTATAGACTTCAGGAAAAACAGCACAACACCAGATCCACTGTACATCAACGGCAACTTTGTGGAAAGGGTTCCCGCCTTCAGGTTCCTCGGCACACCCATTGCTGAAGATCTATCCTGGTCTATCAACACCACAACATCTGTGAAAAAGGCCCAGCAGCGACTCCACTTCCTGAGGATCCTCAGGAAAAACAACCTGGAGGAGAAGCTTCTGGTGTCTTTCGACCGCTGCTCCATAGAGAGTGTGCTGGCATATTGCCTAACCACGTGGTGTGCCAGCTGCTCAGAAAAGGACAGGAAAGCCCTTCAGAGGGTCATCAACACAGCCCAGAAGGTCATCGGCTGCTCACTGCCTTCTCTGGAGGAACTCTTCAGCCAACGTTGCCTCAACAGAGCAGGCTAAATAATTGCAGACGCTTCACACCCTGGACACTTCCTGTTTTCTCTTCTGCCCTCCGGTAGACGCTACAGGTCAATTCAATCAAGAACAAACCGACTGAAAAACAGTTTTTACCCCAGAGCCATACGAGAACTGAACACCGTCAAACGCTGAACTGAACAGTTACAACTTCCAACTGCAATACTTTTTAATAGTTGTATTAACTTATTAACTGATCGACATCAGAGATGCAAAATATCATCCCTGTGTTTTTTTATATTGTAAATTGTATTTAAATAATGTGCGGGCATGTATGCATGTTGGTATGGATGTGTGAGCATGTTTAATGTGTATATGTTTATATGTTTATATAGATATATATTTATTCGTTTTATGTGGAAATGCACTGTGAGGATTGCTTTTTTAAATTTCGTTGTACCTGGTGCGATGACAATAAAGGAATTCTATTCTATTCTATTCTACTTGTACATTTCAATAAGAGCTTTATTGGTGCTGTAAATGAGTAGGGACATTTTTTCAAAGGTTGTCATCTTTCCGCAAACAGATTATTTTTTGAATCATAATTGTGAGACAGCATTGTATCACAACATAGTTAATTGGACAGCTTTTTCTCTCATGATGAAGCAATGAACAAACCTGAAGACATAATCCCAGTTTAAGCCTTTAGTGTTATTTGATTGTGTACCAATTATAAATATGACAAACTGTTATCCACAGAGATCAATACAAAGCAAGCTAAATATTTAAATGCCACTTAGGAAATGTCTTCTAATGACAGTAATGCATCGTCAATGGACCATCTGGACTTTTCACACTGAGTGACTTAAATGCAATCAATGCAAAATTCCAAATGTATATTCAATTATTTCAAGACAGAACAAACTGGAGCTGGTTAAGACACACACTAAATATAGACAAAGACGATGTTACACTTTACCGGTTTTCTGAATGGCAGCAGAATCTGACGTCTGAGCACGTGACAGTAGTTTGCAGGCGTGGAGCAGTTGACCACGATCCAGTTACAGTCGTACAGCTGCTGGACCTCAAAATCTCCACTGAACTCCTGCGTTTGAAAGAAAAGAAAGAAAAATAATAACCGAGGATTTATACACATTATTGATTCTGAAAATTGAAATTTTACTTCCACAGGAATTAAAATGAAATTTGTATAGTGTGGTTCGCTGTAATGTTTTTTCTCATAATTAGGCAAGAGATACATCACATCAGCGCACTGTATCTCTCTCACAGTCACACACTCTCACCCACAAAGTTAATCCCTTAGTATGCTCCCACTAATAGTTTGATCAATATCCCATTTGGAGATGAATCTGGTGAGCTTCTGCTGATACAGCCGCCTGTGATCCCCTCCTGTAATGCTCCTTCATGCCAGGGCATCCTCTGGGCCTCACTTACTGCTGAATAGCAACTATTTTGAGGCAATAATGAAGAGCCTAAGCTATCCCTTAAGTGGTCATGAGATCAGGATAGCCACTGAAACAGGAAACTATTAGGCGGCTTAGAGTTTCAGCATTATGTCATAATGTTCTTGGTAACCAATTGCACCCTGATGTTAATTGTACATACAGGGAAGTGATCAGGATCATCATTACTCATTTGTAGGAAGCGTTCAGGTCGAGCTGATGAATGTTCTGGGCCCTGAGGACAGAAGAGAAGAAAAATTGAAGAGGAACCCTACCAATACTTATAATAGAAAAATGTTGGTTTATTTTCCCTTCTCACCATTCCCTCCATCCCATGTGGCAGCAGTAGGACAATACCATTGTTGCGGACCCACTTGGCCTGGCCCGGGCTGATGAACTGGTCAATGATGCACTGGGCTGTGTTGTTGAAGTCTCCAAACTGGGCCTCCCAGAGGATCAGAGCATTCGGACTGGCCATGGCAAAGCCAAGCTCAAAGCCTGAAGTCACAGCCAACATTGCATGAAGCTACAACATGACTGGTGATCTAAGCATACTGTGCAGGAGTCGGCTTCAGTCTTACCTAGCACTCCGTACTCGGATAAGGAGCTGTTGCAGACCGTGTAGGGAGCCTGGTCGGCCCACAGGTGGTTCATGGGAACACAGATACGTTTGTCCACCTCTTGGTCATGGAGAACATGATGACGGTGACTGCAAAACATAAGAGAGGCAGAGGCACTACTGAAAGAGGCGTTTAGGAACAAGACTATAGCCGCCACGCAACCGTACTTAGACACAGCAATTATTTGAGCTGCGATGCTCACAATAACATGATTAAGATGTTATCCTTCACTAAAACTACTCTATTTGTTTTGATTGTCAGTAGGGCTGCACGATATATCGTGTCGTGACGATAATTGCGATATGCGTATGCGCGATATTCACATCGTGTGGACATGCGATTTAAAAAAAAATTCTAATATATATATATTTCTTAAAAATCTTTAGGACTTGCTTGATATTAAGAAGGCAAATTAACTCAAACACGTCATGTTACAATTATTTTGCTGCTTGCTACAAAAAGAAAACTTGCGCGGCTCTCATGTCAGGGGTACTTGAGTGAGTGACATGCACAGCAAAACCACAATCAGTTTCATGTGTTTCTCCAAGGCAGTTCGGCGCTGCTAACCAAGCTAGCTCAGCGTGTTGCTCTGATAACTTAAGATCCAGACGTCCGTGACTAAAATCCTTCATCCGGTTAAATATAGTCAAAAAAATACCAATTGTATAGCATTAAAGTTCAAGAAAGGATGGTTTGCGGAAAAAAACAAAAGAAAACGGTATTTTCTTCAATTCCTGTATGTTTTCATATCGCAATATACACTGAACAAAAATATAAATGCAATACTTTTGTTTTTGC